>NC_057758.1:54000-63880 GCF_004010195.1 Chiloscyllium plagiosum
TTATCAGGATGCTGCCTGGACTAAAGTGCATGTTTTCTGAAGAAAGGTGGAGGGGGCTAGGGTTTTTCTCATTGGAGCGAAGAAGGAAGAGAGGTGACTTGAGAGAGGTGTGCACGTTGTTGAGTGGATTACCAGAGACTTTTTTCTCCCATGGCGGAAATGGAGAGAATGAAGGGGTAAAATTTTAAAGTGATTGGATGAATATTTCGAGCCAATGTCAGAGGTAGGTTATTGACACAGATAATGGCGGGTGCGTGGAATGCATTGCCATCAGTGGTGTTAGAGTCAAATACTTTAGGGACATGTAAGCGATTCTTGCGTCGGCACATGAATGATCGTAAAATGAAGGGTCTGTAGGTTAGCCTGATCTTAGAGTAGGACAGAAGATAGGCATAACATCGAGGCTGATGGCCCTGTACTGTACTGTACAATTCTATGTTCTTTTAACAAACCACCTCACCCACCCCGATAGATTGCAATCAGTAACTTTGTCTGATATTCTAAATACAAACCAGCCCCCGTATTCCTCATTCAGATTCCTGTCTGTAATTCACTCCTGAGTATCTGAGATATTACGTATAAACAACCCCCAAACCCCTCGATTAGATTTCAGTCTGTATCTCACTCCCAAGTATCTTGCATTCTCTCTCTTTATAAAAGCTACAAAACTACTCAGTTAACTTCCATTCAGTAATTCACTCGCAAGCATCTGAAATTCGATACATAAACCAACCTCAGACTCCTCGATGACATTCCAGTCTGTAATTCACGACCAGGTATCTGTTATTTCACATATAAACCACCCTGAACCCCTCGATGAGATTTCTTACTGAGACCTACACCCAGGTTTCTTTTACTTATATATATAACCCACCCTGAACCCCTTGATTAGATTCCAGTCTGTGACTCACTCCCGGGCATCTGTTATTCTCTTCATAAAGCTTCATAAACTGTCCTGATTAACGTCCAGTCTGTAGCACTCTCCCCGGTAACTGAAATTTTGTATTGAAAACACACTGAACCCCTCGATAAGATTTCAGTCTGTAACTAAGTCCTGTGTATCTGTTGTCTATATGTAACTGACATTGAAACCTTCGATCAGATTCCGGTCTCTCACTCATGCCTGGGTATCTGTTATTCTGTATGTAAACCACCCCGAATCTCTCGATTGGAATCCAAACTGTAACTCAGTTCTGGGTACCTGCTATTCTATATAAAAAACTCCCCGAACCCCTTGAATACATTCTAGTCTGTAACATGGTCCTGTGTACCTGTCATTCTATACATAAAGCCAATTGAAATCTTCGATCAGATTCTTGGTTGCAACTGTGTGTCCAGCAGCAGAGAGTGTTCTGGGCTCTAATCGAGCATGTTGGGAACTTTGGTCAAGGCAGTTAAAACTCTTACCTCGGTTAAAATTGCAGTCAGGACATGTCTGGCCCTGTTCCATACTCGATTTCCTGAGTTGTCCAAATAAGGACTATATCATGGCGGTCTGTTAGAAAGACTGGGGCAATACTAATACTTACATAGCCATTGGTATTTGCATCATTTCGGATGGTGTATCCTAGAAGCGTATGGGAAGCTGTTTGGGTAAATTGGGATGGTGTGAAGTGGAAGTGCGTGGGAAGATTTTGGATCCATTGAGATGGTGTGAAGCAGGATTGTACGGGAAGGGGTTTGGGTCCACTGGGATGGTGTAGAGTGGGAGTGAACGGGATGTACTTGGATGATGTGGAGGGGGACTGAATGGGAAAGCTTTCAGCTCCATTGGGATAGTGTAAAGTTTGACTGAGTAGGAAGGTGTTTCCAGCCATTGCTGTAGTGACGATGCTGTCACTATAACAAGATTACTACACAATGGATGGTTATCTTTACTCCAAAGCTGTATAATCACAAAGAAGAAAAGCCCTGACCATTCACTTGCATTCCACTGAACCCAAACTCTGCCATATTCATTGACAATCTCAGCAATTGTGATGTATTCAAACCCACTTCCCGTTCACTTCCAGGCTACACCATCTTTATGAACTCCAACCCATATTGTTTTAACTCTCTTCAACACATTCCCAAACGGATGAAAATGCTTTCCCATTCACTTCCACAACACATAATCCCAATGGACCGAGATGCCTTCCTATTCTCTCCCTGTTTCGTCAATCTGAGAAGACACAACAACTACCCATTGACTCTCTCTCAACACAGTCATCATGGACCCAAACACCTTCTCATTCACGCTCACTCTGCACAATCATAATGGACCCCAAGCCCCTTACCATTCACTCCCGCTGTACATAATCGCAATGGACCCAACTCCCTTCCCATTCACTCCCACCCTATGTAATCCCGATGGATCTAAACATCTTCTCGTTCACACTCACTCAACACAATCCCAATGGACCCAAAATCTCTTCCCAATCTTTCCTAACATACAAAATCCCAATGGATCCAAACCCCTTCCCATTTGCTCCCACTCTACATCATCCCAATGGACCCAAACCACTTCCCGTTCACTCCCACTCTACTTAATTCCAAAGCACCTCCCCACTCACTCCCACTTGACACAATCCTAACGGATCCAAACACCTTCCCATTCATTCCCACGCTACACAATCCAAATTGTCCAACGCCTTTTCCCATTTCCTTCTACTGTACACAAACCCAATGGACCAAAGCACCTGCCCTTTCACTCCCTCTCTGCACAACCACAACACCCTTCTCACACATTCTCTCTACACAATCCAAATGGACCAAAACCACTTCTTATTCACTCCCACCGCCCACAATCCAAATGGATCCAAACCTCTTCCTGTTCACTCCCAGTCTAGTTATTACCAATGGACCCAAATCACTTCCCTTTCACTCCCAATTCACACAATCCCAATGGACCCAAATCACTTCGCATTCACTCCCACTCTACAAAGTCCGACTTGTCTCAACTCCCTTCCCGTTTACTCTTACGTTACGCAATCCTAATGGACCCTAAACCCTATACATTCACTGCAAGTATACACAATCCCAACTGATGCAAAATCCTTCCTGTTGGCTCCTGGTCTGCACATTTTGTAAGGACCCAATCCCCTTTCCATTCCCTCACAATCTTCATTAGGCTGATTCACCCAAAAGGCTTTGCATTCACAGCTAGAGGGTCAGGCAGCATGGAAACAGACCCTTCAGTCCACCAGTCCGTGCTGACTAAGTTTCCCAAACTGACCTGGTACCATCTGTCTGCTACTGGATCAGATCTCTCTAAACCTTTCCCATTCATGGACATGGCCAATTGTCTTTTTAACTGTACCCACATCTTCTAGTTCCATGGCAGCTCGTTCCATACATACACCAACTTCTGCATAAAAAAAGGTGGCCCTCAGATCATTTTCAAATCTTTCCCCTCTCACCTTATGTCCTCTAGTTTTGGACTTCCCCACCGCGGGAGCAGGACGTTGGGTATTCACCCTGTCCATGTCCCTCATGGTTTTATAAACCTCTGTAAGGTCACCCCTCAGCCTTGTAACCAATCTCAAAGAAATCGTTCACTCCAACTTGGAACATTCCCAATGGAACCCAAACCCCTTCCCGTTCACTCCAACTTGGAACATTCCCAATGGAACCCAAACCCCTTCCCGTTCACTCCAACTTGGAACATTCCCAATGGAACCCAAACCCCTTCCCGTTCACTCCAACTTGGAACATTCCCAATGGAACCCAAACCCCTTCCCGTTCACTCCAACTTGGAACATTCCCAATGGAACCCAAACCCCTTCCCGTTCACTCCAACTTGGAACATTCCCAATGGAACCCAAACCCCTTCCCGTTCACTCCAACTTGGAACATTCCCAATGGAACCCAAACCCCTTCCCGTTCACTCCAACTTGGAACATTCCCAATGGAACCCAAACCCCTTCCCGTTCACTCCAACTTGGAACATTCCCAATGGAACCCAAACCCCTTCCCGTTCACTCCAACTTGGAACATTCCCAATGGAACCCAAACCCCTTCCCGTTCACTCCAACTTGGAACATTCCCAATGGAACCCAAACCCCTTCCCGTTCACTCCAACTTGGAACATTCCCAATGGAACCCAAACCCCTTCCCGTTCACTCCAACTTGGAACATTCCCAATGGAACCCAAACCCCTTCCCGTTCACTCCAACTTGGAACATTCCCAATGGAACCCAAACCCCTTCCCGTTCACTCCAACTTGGAACATTCCCAATGGAACCCAAACCCCTTCCCGTTCACTCCAACTTGGAACATTCCCAATGGAACCCAAACCCCTTCCCGTTCACTCCAACTTGGAACATTCCCAATGGAACCCAAACCCCTTCCCGTTCACTCCAACTTGGAACATTCCCAATGGAACCCAAACCCCTTCCCGTTCACTCCAACTTGGAACATTCCCAATGGAACCCAAACCCCTTCCCGTTCACTCCAACTTGGAACATTCCCAATGGAACCCAAACCCCTTCCCGTTCACTCCAACTTGGAACATTCCCAATGGAACCCAAACCCCTTCCCGTTCACTCCAACTTGGAACATTCCCAATGGTTACCAAGCCCATTCTGTTCACTCCCACTCAAAACAAGCCCAGTTGTCCCTAATCCCTTCCCCTTCACTCTAACTCTGTACAATCCCAATCGATACCAAATCCCTTCCCGTCCATTCCCAGTCTACGCTATCCCAAAGAAGACCAAACCCTTTCCCGTTCACTCCCACTTTGCACTGTCACATTGGACACCAAACACCCTCTTGCTCACTCTCATACTCAAAACTTGTAATGGTCCCAAATCCCTTCCCGTTCACTTCCACTTGGCAGAATCCCAAACGACAACAAACCCCTTCCCATCAACACAATTCCAATGGTACCAAGACCCTTCCCATTCGCTCCTTTTGCACACAACCCAATGGACACCAAACGCTATCCCATTTACTCACACTCTAAACAATCCCAATGGTCCCAAGGCCCTTTTCCATTCGCTCTCACACAATGAAGTCCAAATGGACTCGAAACCCCTTCCCGTTCACTCTGATTCTTCACAATCCAAATGGACACCCAACACTTTCCCATTAACTCCCCAACTGCACTATCTCAATGGACACGAACGCCTTTCCCATTCACTTCCACTCTGCACCATCCCAATGGACACTAAACCCCTTCCCAATCGCTCCCATTCTACATAACTTGAATGGACCCAAATCCCTTCCAGTTAACTCCCAATCGGCACAATCCAATTGGAAACAAGCCCCTTCCCATTCACACCCAATCTGCATAATTCCAATGAACCGAATTCCCTTCTTTGTCAATCCCACTCTGCACAAACGGACCCCACTATGGATATATTTCTTTTCCCACCACTACCTGCATTCCATAAAGACTATTCCCTCTGTCTTGTTGTTACCACGCCCCCCAGCAACCCACCATCCTCTCCCGGCACCTTCCCTGCCACCACAGGAAATGGAAAACCTGCGCACTTACCTTCATCCAAGGTCCCTTATGAGCCTTCCACATCCATCAACGTTTTACCTGCACTTTGACACATGTCATCTACTGTATTCGCTGCTCCTGGTGTGCTCTCCTCTACATTAGGCAGACAGGGTACCTACTTGCAGAACGCCTCAGAAAGCATCTCTGGGACATGCGCTCACAACAATCTCATCACCCCGTAACCGAACACTTGAACTCCCCCTCCCACCCCACCAAGGACACGCGAGTCCTGGGCCTCCTCCATCACCAAACGCTAACCACCCAACGCATGGAGGAAGAATCCACGTGATTAATGTGGATTTCACCAGTTTCCTCAACTCCCCTCACCACCACTATATCCCAGATCCAATCTTCCAACGTTGCACTGCCCTCATGACCTGTCCTACCTGTCCATCTTCCGTCCTATCTATCCGCTCCCCATCCTCTCCGAACTATCACCATCCCCAACCCCCATCTTCATCTATCACATTCTCAGCACAGACCCACCACGCTCCAATTTATCTCTCAGCCCCCTGGGCTCCCAGCCTCATTCCTGATGAAGGGCTTTTGTCCAAAACGACGATTCTCCTGCTCCTCAGATGGTGCCTGACCAGCCGAGCTTTTCCTGCAGCGCAATATCTACACAAACCCAATGGATCCGAACCCACTGCGTTACAAAGGGGCAAAGGTCGTGCACTCCGACAATTCAACTGAAACGCCAGTCCCAATCTTTCAAGACGTAGGTAAAGGATATCTTCGAATAATTAAACCAGAAATGCACAGAAAAGTTCACCTTCCACCGTGTAATCTGTCAAAAGTGCAGTTATATGAAAGGAATCTGTGATTTGTAACAAGTAAAAATGTATTTATCTAACTCCAACAGGATACGAATTAACAGAACCAGTAGTAACCGAGCGATGTCTCTTTCATTGCCCATTCCTGAATAAAACAAGATTCCAATAGGATGCTGTTCGAATAAATCCAACTCCCACTGAGAAAACAATACAATACATCAAAACGTAATCTCTCAATTTTGACAATGGACGTGTCTTCCGAAATGTTCTTATGACCTCTCCAGACTTTCCCTTCTGTCTCTCCTGCAGTCAGGGATGTTTCTCTGGAAATCTTCTCTGTCTACCGAATGCTGATATCTGGAATGTTAGCTGTATGTGCTGTGGTCGTGTTTATGGACGGGTAGGCGAATGGTGCTTTCATATAGTCATAGAGATGTACAGCATGGAAACAGACCCTTCAGTCCAACCCGTCCAAGCTGACCAGATATCCCAAACCAATCTTGTCCCACCTGCCAGCATCCGGCCCATATCCCTCCAAACCCTTCCTATTCATATACCCATCCAAATGCCTCTTACATGTTGCAATTGTACCATCCTCCACCACTTCCTCTGGCAGCTCATTCCATAGACGTACCACCTTCTGTGTGAAAACGTTGCCCCTTAGGTCTCTTTTATATCTTTCCCCTCTCAACCTAAACCTGTGCCCTCTAGTTCTGGACTACCGACCCCAGGGAAAAGACTTTGCCTATTTATCTTATCCATGCCCCTCATAATTTTGTAAACCTCTATAAGGTCACCGCTCAGCCTCCGACGCTCCAGGGAAAACAGCCCCAGCCTGTTCAGTCTCTCCCTGTAGCTCAGATCCTCCAACCCTGGCAACATCCTTGTAAATCTTTTCTGAACCCTTTCAAGTTTCACATCATCTTTCCGATAAGAATGAGACCAGAATTGCACGCAATATTCCAACAGTAGCCTAACCACTGTCCTGTACAACCACAACATGACCTCGCAACTCCAGCACTCAATACTCTGACCAATAAAGGAAAGCATACCACACGCCTTCTTCACTATCCTAGCTACCTGCGACTCCACTTTCAAGGAGCTATGAACCTGCACTCCAAGTTCCCTTTGTTCAGCAACCCTCCCTAGGACCTTACCATTAAGTGTATAAGTCATGCTAAGATTTGCTTTCCCAAAATGCAGCACCTCGCATTTATTTGAGATAAACTCCATCTGCCACTTCTCAGCCCATTGGCCCATCTGGTCCAAATCCTGTTGTAATCTGAGGTAACCCTCTTCGCTGTCCACTACACCTCCAATTTTGGTGTCATCTGCAAACTTACTAACTGTACCTCTTATGCTCGCATCCAAATTATTTAAGCAAATGACAAAAATTAGAGGACCCAGCACCGAGATCACTGAGGTTTCTTGTGAGAACAAGATGATTATCTCTCTTCAGATGGCAATTGGCGCTCCCCAGCTTTTCACAAACATCTTGGTTATATAACCCCTGTGACAGATTAATGCCTTCACAATCCAATTGGGTCTGAGTTGTCAAAACACCCAAATATAAATTTATTTGGTTCTGAATCTCCAAGTGCCGTTGTAAACAGACTGAGTTTATGATTCGGAGATGCCGGTGTTGGACTGGGGTGTACAAAGTTAAAAATCACACAACACCAGGTTATAGTCCAACAGGTTTAATTGGAAGCACACTAGCTTTCGGAGGGACGCTCCTTCATCACCTGATGAAGCGCTCAGAAAAACACTTTACTTCTTAAAGGGATCACGCATTGCTTTTCAATTCATAAGTGTCTGCACAACTCGCAACACCTCCCTGTTCACTCTTACTCTCCACCATCCCAATGGATCGAAGCGCCTTCCAATACACTCCTCCTCGGGACAACCGCAATGGCTAAATGCCCTGGACGTTCATTGTAAGTCATCTAAATCCCAAAGGAGTCAAGCCAGACCCGCTGTGCTTTTCCAGCACCACACTCTTCGACTCAGATCTCCAGCGACTGCAGGCCTCACTCACTCCCAGAATTCCGAGGGGGTCGGTAGGATGCTGCTTGCTGTTCGCACTGGGATGGTTGGGAGGACAAGCACTCACTGCGGAGCGTTTTGGAAAGTGCTGATATTTGTTTCTTCATTGCAGTTCTGATGGGGATCAGCCATGATGGGAGCGAATGGCTGGAGGGGCTGAGCGGCCTCCATTCCTCCCTGCATGCTGAGGGTATTCTGCGCTTATTTGCAGATGATGCCACCGGGAACCAGTAGCCATGACCTCTTTACCCAGCATCCTCTACTCCTTCAGGAGAACAAGGGATGGACATAAGCTCCGGATTGCAGAATGGACGTCAGGAAGCGGAACGCTGCATCTCTGATAGAGAACTTCAGTGACGCTGAGCTTAAAACTTTCCACTTCCCTAATTCTTTGATGGACAGTGTGAAGGGAGCTAAACTCTGTAACTAACCCCCGTGCTCTCCCTGTCTAGGGAGTGTTTGATGGGCGGATAGTGCAGAGGGAGGTAGAATCTGTATCAAACCCCATGCTGTTCCTGTCCTGGGAATGTTTAATGGGGGAACAATGTGGACGGAGCTTTATGCTTAATTTAACAGCCGTCCCTGGTCTGGGATGGAGGGAGGGTGCATAGGGAGCTTTAGTCTGTAGTTAACTCCGGGCTGACCCGGATGGAGGGAGACTGCAGAGGCAGCATTACTTCCAAGTTGACAGTACTCCTCCAGCCCCAACATTCCCTCACTATCTCTTGAAATACCGCCAGCCTCAACACACCCGCCTATTTTCTGTAACCTCCTCCAGATCATGCATCCCCTCCCTATCCCGGTCACCTAATCCAGACCCTAAACCCCGTCCCTATCTCAGTAACCCAATCCAACCCCTACACCCCCTCCCTATCTCTGTAATCTCTGCGGGGAGGAAATGAGGGGGTAAGGTTTCTCATTGTGACTGACACAGCAGCCGGAATGGGAACAAGGCATTGACAGCTCTGAGGGCGAGAAAGAGAGATTTGCAATGATAGTTGAAAATGACACCTCTCGTTCGAAAGTTTCCAACGCATTACTACCAGCAACAGCGTCAATTAAAGTGTTGAAGAACATTTCTGAGAAAGAATCAGGGACTCAGGGTGATATCTGTACACTGAATGGTGTCTCTCAGTCCTCTCTCTCTCTCTCTCAGGGAGATATCTGTACACTGACTGGTGTCTATCAGTCCCCTCTCTCTCGCTGAGATAGATATATTTACTGGTGTCTATCAGTCCCCTCTCTCTCTCAGGGAGATATATGTACACTGACTGGTGTCTATCAGTCCCCTCTCTTTCTCAGGGAGATATCTGTACACTGACTGGTGTCTATCAGTCCCCTCTCTTTCTCAGGGAGATATCTGTACACTGACTGGTGTCTATCAGTCCCCTCTCTTTCTCAGGGAGATATCTGTACACTGACTGGTGTCTATCAGTCCCCTCTCTTTCTCAGGGAGATATCTGTACACTGACTGGTGTCTATCAGTCCCCTCTCTTTCTCAGGGAGATATCTGTACACTGACTGGTGTCTATCAGTCCCCTCTCTTTCTCAGGGAGATATCTGTACACTGACTGGT
>NC_057758.1:64166-68608 GCF_004010195.1 Chiloscyllium plagiosum
CAATCCCAATGGTACCAAGCCCCTTCCCATTCGCTCCTTTTGCACACAACCCAATGGACACCAAACGCTATCCCATTTACTCACACTCTAAACAATCCCAATGGTCCCAAGGCCCTTTTCCATTCGCTCTCACACAATGAAGTCCAAATGGACTCGAAACCCCTTCCCGTTCACTCTGATTCTTCACAATCCAAATGGACATCCAACACTTTCCCATTAACTCCCCAACTGCACTATCTCAATGGACACGAACGCCTTTCCCATTCACTTCCACTCTGCACCATCCCAATGGACACTGAACTCCTTCCCAATCGCTCCCATTCTACATGACTTGAATGGACCCAAATCCCTTCCAGTTAACTCCCGATCTGCACAATCCCATTGGAATCAAGCCCCTTCCTATTCACACCCAATCTGGACTCCCCGACCCCAGGGAAAAGACTTTGCCTATTTATCCTATCCATGCCCCTCATAATTTTGTAAACCTCTATAAGTTCACCCGTCAGCCTCCGACGCTCCAGGGAAAACAGCCCCAGGCTGTTCAGACTCTCCCTGTAGCTCAGATCCTCCAACCCTAGCAACATCCTTGTAAATCTTTTCTGAGCCCTTTCAAGTTTCACAACATCTTTCCGATAGAGAGGAGACCAGAATTGCACGCAATATTCCAACAGCCTAACCAATGTCCTGTACAGCCGCAGGTCAAGCACCCACTGCGGAGCGTTTTGGAAAGTGCTGATATTTGTTTCTTCATTGCAGTTCTGATGGGGGATCAGCCATGATGGGAGCGAATGGCTGGAGGGGCTGAGCAGCCTCTATTCCTCCCTGCATTCTGAGGGTATTCTGCTCTTATTTGCAGATGATGCCACCGGGAACCAGTAGCCATGACCTCTTTACCCAGCATCCTCTACTCCTTCAGGAGAACAAGGGATGGACATAAGATCCGGATTGTAGAATGGACGTCAGGAAGCGAACACTGCATCTCTGATAGAGAACTTCAGTGACGCTGAGCTTAAAACTTTCCACTTCCCTAATTCTTTGATGGACAGTGTAAAGGGAGCTAAACTCTGTAACTAACCCCGTGCTCTCCCTGTCTAGTGTTTGATGGGCGGACAGTGCAGAGGGAGGTAGAATCTGTATCAAACCCCATGCTGTTCCTGTCCTGGGAATGTTTAATGGGGGAACAATGTAGACGGATCTTTACGCTTAATTTAACAGCCGTCGCTGTTCTGGGATGGAGGGAGGGTGCATAGGGAGCTTTAGTCTGTAGTTAACTCCGGGCTGACCCGGATGGAGGGAGACTGCAGAGGCAGCATTACTTCCAAGTTGATAGTACTCCTCCAGCCCCAACATTCCCTCCCTATCTCTTTACCTACCTTCAGACCATACACACCCTTCCTATCTCTGTAACCCCCTCCAGCCCACACACCCCGTCCCTATCTCTGGAACCTACTCCAGTCCCGACACCCATCTCCCTATCTCTGTAATCTCTGCGGGGAGGAAATGAGGGGATGAGGTTTCTCACTGTGACTGACACAGCAGCCGGAATGGGAACAAGGCATTGATACCTCATAGGGCAAGAAAGAGAGATTTGCAATGATAGTTGAAAATGACACCTCTTGTTCGAAAGTTTCCAATGCATTACTACCAGTAACAGCATCAATTAAAGTGTTGAAGAGCATTTCTGAGAAAGAAGCAGGGACTCATGGAGATATCTGTACACTGACTGGTGTCTCTCAGTCCCCTCTCTCTGTCAGGGAGATATCTGTACACTGACTGGTGTCTATCAGTTCCCTCTAACTCTCAGGGAGATATCTGTACACTGACTGGTGTCTATCAGTTCCCTCTAACTCTCAGGGACATATCTGTACACTGACTGGTGTCCCTCAGTCCCCTCTCTCTCTCAGCGAAGTATCTGGAGACTAACTGGTGTCTCTCCGTTCCCTCACTCTCAGGGAAAACTGACTGATGCCTCTCAGTCCTTCGCCTCTCTCGTGGAGTTACCTGGACACCGACATGTGTCTCTCACTGTCCCCTCTCGCAGAGAGATATCGAAACACGAACTGGACTCTCTCATTTCCCCCTCTCTCTCTCTGTCTCTCAGGAAGATATCTATACACTGACCAGTGTCTCGCTGTTCACCCCTCTCTCTCTCTCTCTCTCTCGGGGAGATATCTGTACACTGACTGGTGTGTCTTAGTTCCCCCCACCCCACTCTCTCTCTGTCAGGGAGCTATCTGTGCGCTGACTGGTGTGTCTCAATCCTTCACTCCATTTCAGCCACATATATGTTCTCTGACTGGTGCCACTCTGTGCCCCCCTCTCACTCAGTGAGATATCTGTGCTCTTACTGGTGGCTCTCCTTACCCCCTCTCTCTCTCTCAGAGCGATATCTGTGCACTAACGAGTGTTTATCAGTCCCCTCTCACAGGACGCTGTCTGCACACTGACTGATGTCTCTCTGTCACGGTTTCTCTCTCTCTCTCTCACTCAGTGAGAAATATGTGCTGTGGTTGTGTGTCTGAGTGCACGCTCTCTCACTCAGGGAGATATCTGTACACTGACTGTTGTCTCTCAGTCCTCTCTTTCGCTCTCTCTCTCTTTCCCTGTGTCAAGGACGTATCTGTGCACTGACTGGTGTCACTCAGTCCGGCATTTCACGAGGTTGAAATTCAGAAGCAGAGTTGTCTTCCTGCAGGTATGCTGGCTCTTAGTGAGATTACTCCCAGTGTCGCGTGTGCAGTTTTGTTAGCCCTCCTTTGATATTCTTGTCCAAGGCAGACGGAGCGAGGGTTCCCTCGGCTGATACCAGGGGTGGTTGGATGTTCCCCTGAGGCCGGGTGGGTTCACAAGTGTCTGTGCCCACTGGAGTTCAGAAGGAACAGCAAGGAAATGTGAATTTTACTGATCTCGGCCTAGTAAGACTTGAGCAGGGGGGAAGTGGAGCCTACAGGCCATGGATCCCAAGCGCACTTCCCATGGCCTGGGCTTGACAAGGTCAACAATGCGAAAAACCACACAACACCGAGTTTTCGTCCAACAGGTTTATTTGAATAGGTCACCACTGAGCAACAGAAACTGGACGAACTGGGAGTCGGCCATTCTGCCCGTCAAACCTGCTGCCTCATTCAAGATGGTCAGTACTGGTATCTCTATCTCTGTACCCAATTTTTGTGCACATCTCTCGATCATTGTTCAATCGATCGACCTGCCTGGAATATTCCCAGTGTCCCAGCCTCCCCAGCTTTCTGTGTGAGAGACTTCTCAGACGGACCACGCTCTGAGAGAAGAAATGTCTCCTCATCTCAGGCCGACCTCATGCCCTGAGAGCACGTACACCTATGGCCGAGGGTTCCCCCGAAAACAGGGGAAACATCCTCCCTGACTCTAGTCTGTCGAATTCTGTTTCAATCATGTTCATTTCAATCAGGACTCCCTCTCATCCTTCTGAACTACAGTGAACACACCCATGGGTGAACTTACTCCACCTCGTGGAAATAACCTTCCCTGGTACCAGTCTGGTGGCATCCTCTGGACGCTGTCTGTGATAATGATATCATGTTTCAGCTTGGGACATCAAAACTTCCCACACTACTCCAGGAATGGTCTCATCAAGGCTCTGCATTGCTGCAAAAAGGTATCTGAACTCCAAATCTCTTCCAAAAAAGGAAGCACCATTCAAAGAGAGAGACAAAGAGAGAGAGGGAGGCAGAGAGAGAGAGAGAGAGAGAGAGACAGATAGATAGAGACAGGAGAGAGAGAGAGAGAGAGAAAACCAGATAGAGAAATGAAGAAAGACAGTGAGGGAGTGAGAGACATCAGTCAATGTTCAGATATCACCCTGAGAGAGAGCGATGGATCTGAGATGCACCAGTCAGTGTTCAGACTTTTCACTGAGACTGAGAGATGGGACTCAAAGAACCCAGTCAAAGCACATATATCTCCCTGAGCGAGAGAGAGGAAATGAGAGACAGACGCCAGGGTACAGACAACTCCCTGAGAGACAGAGAGACAGAGAGATCGACACCAATCACTATACAGATATCGCCCTTAAGGAGTGAGGGGGACTGAAAGACCCCAGTCAGTGTACAGATATCTCCCTGAGAGAGTGAGAGCGGATCCTGAGAGATACAAGTCAGTGTGCATGTATCTCCCTGAGAGAGAGCGGGGACTGAGAAACACCAATGAGTGCACAGATTTCTCACTGAGAGTGAGATAGGAGACTGAGTGACAACAGTCAGTGTACAGTAATCTCCCTGAGAGAGAGACGGGTCTGAGAGACACCAGGCAGTGAACACATATCTCCCTGAGAGAGTGAGGGGACTGAGATTCGCCAGTCAGTGTGCATACATCTCCCAGAGAGAGAGAAGGTGGGGAGGGCCTAAGAGTCTCCAGTCAGTGTACACGTATCTCCATAAGAGAGAGAGTGCATTGAGAGTCACCAG
>NC_057758.1:68620-71654 GCF_004010195.1 Chiloscyllium plagiosum
GAGACACCAGTCAGTGTACAGATACCATTCTGAGGGGTAGAGTAAAGAGAGTGAGAGACACCCGTCAGAATACACATATCCCCCAAAGAGAGAGAGAGGGCACTGAGACACACCAGCCAGTGTACACATGTTTACCTGAGGCAGAGTGAGAAGGGTCTGAGAAACAGCAGTCAGTGCACTGATATCTCCCAGACAGAGTGAGAGGGGACTGAGAGACACCGGTTAGTGTACGGATATTTCATTTAGAGAAGGAGGCGACGATAGGACCGGGGAGGAGGAGGGGTGGGGGCGGAGGTGAGGCAAATTGAAAGCCTCCGCTCAGTGTGCAGATACGTCCTTAATAGTGCGGCAGTGGACTGAGACACCAGGCAGTGCACAATATCTCTCTGAGATAGAGTGGGGTTACTGAGAGTCAACAGTCAGTGTACAGATATCTCCCTGAGAGAGAGGAGACTGAAAGACACCAGTCAGTGTACAGATATCTCCCTGAGAGAGAGAGGGGACTGAGAGACACCAGTCAGTGTACAGATATCTCCCTGAGAGAGAGAGGGGGGACTGAGAGACACCAGTCAGTGTACAGATATCTCCCTTAGAGACAGAGGGGAGACTGAGAGACACCAGTCAGTGCACAGATATCTCCCTGAGAGAGAGAGGTGACTTAGAGACACCAGTCAGTGTACAGATATCTCCCTGAGAGAGAGAGAGGGGATTGAGAGTCACCAGTCAGTGTACAGATGTCTCTCTGAGAGAGAGAGCGGGGACTGAGAGACGCCAGTCAGTGTACAGATATCTCCTCTCAAATCCAAAGCATTCCCCAAAGAGGTAAACGCACCGGCCCAAGGGACAAGAAACAAATCAGAGCACAGATATGTCCCTGAGAGAGTGTTGGGGCAGGGGGGTACCGAGAGACATCAGTTAGTGTCCAGATAGCTCCCTGCGAGAGAGAGTGATAGAGAGAGAGAGAGAGAGAGAAGAGAGGGAGAGTCCGAGAGAGAGTAGAGAGAGAGAGAGAGAGAGACGAATAAGAGACACCAGTCAGTGTACAAATATCTCGCTGAGAGAGCGGAGGGAGTGAGAGACACCAGTCAGTGTACAGATATCTCCCTGAGAGAGAGATGGGACTGAGAGACTCCAGTTAGTGTACAGATATCTCCCTGAGAGGGAGAGGGGGGACTGAGAGACCACAGTCAGCATATGGATATCTCGCTGATAGAGTGAAGGGATACTGAGAGACAACAGTCAATATTCAGATAGCAACCTGAGAGACACAGAGATGACCAAGAGACACCATTCAGTGTACAGATATCTCGCTGATGGAGAGAAGGGAGACTGAGAGATACCAGAGGGTGTACTGAGACACACCAGTAAGTGTACAGATATACTCCTGAGAGAGAGAGAGAGGACTCAGACACACCAAACAGTTGTCAGTTATTTCCTCGAGAGAGACAGCTGGGGTACTGACACACACCAATCCCTATACAGCTATCTCACTGAGAGTGAGGTTGACGGGAAACTGCCTGAGAGCACTCAAGACTCCTAGAGTGAGAGAACAGTACATTCGGCCGAAATAGTCTATGCTGACCTCAAAATCCCAACGGAAACCCGTTCAGCGACTCCTTCTTGGCACATATCCCCCCAACCTTGCCTCTTCATGCACTTTTTTCAGACATTTCCACGTTGTAACTGTGCCAACATCCAACACTTCCTCTTGACGTTCAGATCACACATGAACCTACCGCAGTACAAAAAAAAAGCCCTGAAGATATTTGTAAACCTTATCCTATCAACTCTAAACTGTACACCAAAGAGAAAAAGAAAAACTCCCACACCCAAGGGAAAAGAAGGAACTCAGGGTACAAATATGTCCCTCAGAGAGTTGGGGGGTGGGGAAAACTGAGAGACAGCAGTCAGTGTACACATATCTTCCTGCAAGAGTCAGAGAGCGAGAGAGAGAGAGACTGAGACAGAGACAGAGAGAGGACTGAGAGACACCAGTCAGTATACAGACATCTCCATGAGATAGAAAGGGGGAAATGAGAATCACCAGTCATTGTACAGACATCTCTCTGATAGAGGACGAGGGGGAATGAGAGACACCAGTCAATGTACAGATATCTTACTGAAGGAGAGGGGATGCAAATCACCAGTCAGTGTGCAGATATCTCCCTAAATAGAGAGGGGTGGGGCGTGAGACACCAGTCAGTGTACGGATAAAGCCCTGACAGACAGACACGGGGCTGAGATACAATCAGAGCTGGAGTTGGGGGCAGGGGGGAACTGAGACACACCAGTCATTGTACAGATATCTCACTGAGAGAGAGGGTTGACAGGAAACTGCCTGAGAACACTCAAGATTCGTAGAGAATGGAAACAGAGCAATTGGCCCAAACAATGCATGCTGAACCCAGAATCCCGACGGAAACCAATCCCATCAGCCCCTCCGTGGCACTTATCCCTCCAAACTTGCCTATTCACGCACTTGTATTCAAACACAGTTACAATTTGTGACTGTACCGACATCCGCCACTTCCTCTGGACGTGGAGACCACACATGAACCAACCACTGCACAAACAAAACCACTGAAGTTTTTAAAAAATCTTTCTCCTATCAACTCCAAAACAAAGAGCTAAACTAACACATCCACGGGAAAAGAAACAAGTCAGTGTCCAGGTATGGCCCTGAGAGAGCGAGAGGGCACTGAGAGACACCAGTCAGTGTGCAGATATGTTCCTGAGAGAGGGAGAGGGGGTCTGAGAGACAACAGTCAGTGTCCAGAGATCTCCCTGAGAGAGACGAGGGTCTGACTGACACCAGCTATCTCCTTAAAGGACTGAGGAAACAAGTCAGTGTCCAGGTATGGCCCTGAGAGACAGAGCACTGAGGAACACCAGTCAGTGCACAGATATGTCCCCGAGAGAGAGTGAGAGCAAGCGACAGAGAGAGTGAGACAGAGAGATACAGTGAGAGAGTGGGAGAGAGAAAGTGAGAGAGGCATAGAGAGAGAGAGAGAGAGGACGAGAGAGAGAGACAGAG
>NC_057758.1:72154-79452 GCF_004010195.1 Chiloscyllium plagiosum
AAACATCCTCCCTGACTCGAGTCTGTCGAATTCTGTTACAATCATGTTCATTTCAATCAGGACCCCCCCTCATCCTTCTGAACTACAGTGAACACAGCCACGGGTGAACCTACTCTACCTCGTGGAAATAACCTTCCCTGGTACCAGTCTGGAGGCATCCTCTGGACGCTGTCTGTGATAATGATATCATGTTTTAGCTTGGGACATCAAAACTTCCCACACTACTCCAGGAAAGGTCTCATCAAGGCTCTGCATTGCTGCAAAAAAGGTATCTGAACTCCAAATCTCTTCCAAAAAAGGAAGAACCATCCAAAGAGATAGACAAAGAGAGAGAGGGAGGCAGAGAGAGAGAGAGAGAGAGAGAGACAGATAGATAGAGACAGAGAGAGACAGAGAGAGACAGAGAGAGACAGAGAGAGAGCGGTGAGAAAGAGAGGGCTGAGAGATACCAGTCAGTGTATAGATATCTCTCTGACTGAGAAAGAGAGCGACAGAGAGAGAGAGAGAGAGAAAACCAGATAGAGAAATGAAGAAAGACAGTGAGGGAGTGAGAGACATCAGTCAATGTACAGATATCACCCTGAGAGAGAACGATGGACCTGAGATGCACCAGTCAGTGTTCAGACTTTTCACTGAGACTGAGAGATGGGACTCAAAGACCCCAGTCAAAGCATATGTATCTCCCTGAGCGAGAGAGAGGAAATGAGAGACAGATGCCAGGGTACAGACAACTCTCTGAGAGACAGAGAGAAAGAGAGAGAGGCAACTGATCGACACCAATCACTATACAGATATCGCCCTTAAGGAGTGAGGGGGACTGAAAGACCCCAGTCAGTGTACAGATATCTCCCTGAGAGAGTGAGAGCGGATCCTGAGAGATACAAGTCAGTGTGCATGTATCTCCCAGAGAGAGCGGGGACTGAGAGACACCAATGAGTGCACAGATTTCTCACTGAGAGTGAGATAGGAGACTGAGTGATAACAGTCAGTGTACAGTAATCTCCCTGAGGGAGAGACGGGTCTGAGTGACTCCAGACAGTGAACACATATCTCCCTGAGAGAGTGAGGGGACTGAGATTCACCAGTCAGTGTGCATACATCTCCCAGAGAGAGAGAAGGTGGGGAGGGCCTAAGAGTCTCCAGTCAGTGTACACGTATCTCCATAAGAGAGAGAGAGATGGGACTGAGAGACTCCAGTCAGTGTACAGATATCTCCCTGAGAGGGAGAGAGGGGACTGAGAGACCACAGTAAGCATATGGATATCTCGCTGATAGAGTGAAGGGATACTGAGAGACAACAGTCAATATTCAGATAGCAACCTGAGAGACACAGAGAGGACCAAGAGACACCAGTCAGTGTACAGATATCTCGCTGATGGAGAGAAGGGAGACTGAGAGATACCAGTCAGTGTTCAGATACCTACCTGAGAGAGAGAGAGAGGACCAAGAGACACCAGTCAGTGTGCATATATCCCCCAGAGAGAGAGAGAGAAGGACTGAGAGACGCCAGTCAGTGTACAGACACCACCTTGAGTACGAGGGGCCGGAGAGACACCATTCTGTGTGCAGATGTACCCCTGAGTGAGAGGGTGTACTGAGACACACCAGTAAGTGTACAGATATACTCCTGAGAGAGAGAGAGAGGACTCAGACACACCAAACAGTAGTCAGTTATTTCCTCGATATACAGAGAGGGGGTACTGAGACACAAAAGTCCCTGTATAGATATCTCACTGAGAGTGGGGGTTGACGGGAAACAGCCCGAGAAAACTCAAGATTCACAGTGTATGAGAACAGTACATTAGGCCCAAACCATCCATGCTGACCCCAGAATCCCTACGGAATCCCGTTCAGCAACTACCTCTTGGCACACATCACCCCAACTTTGCCTATAAATGCATTTTCATTGAAACACATTTCCACGTTGTAACTGTGCCAACATCCACCACTTCCTCTGGACATTCAGATCACACACGAACCTACAGCTGTACAAACAAAACTCCTGAAGGTATTTTTAAATCTCTCTCCTCTCAACTCCAAACTATACCCCAAAAGAGAAAAAAAAAAACTCCCACACCCAAGGGAAAAGAAGCAATTCAAAATACAGATATGTCCCTCGGCGGGTGGGGGAGGGGATGTTGCAGTGAGACAGCAGTCAGTGTACACGTATCTTCCTGCAAGAGAGAGAGAGAGAGAGTCAGAGAGAGAGAGATAGAGAGAGAGGGAGAGAGGGTGGGAGACTGAGACAGAGACAGAGAGAGGATATCGCCATGACATAGAATGGTGGAAGGAAAATGTGTCAGTGTACAGACATCTCCCTGATAGAGGGCGAAGGGGAGCTGAGAGACACCAGGTAGTGTACAGATATCTTACAGAAGGAGGGGGGGATGCAAGTCACCAGTCAGTGTGCACATGTCCCCCAGAGAAAGAGAGAAAGTCTGAGAGACCACCGTCAGGATACAGACACCACCATGAGAGAGAGGTGTCGGAGAGACACCTTTCTGTGTGCAGATATATCCCTGGGTTAGAGGGTACACTGAGACGCAACAGTCATTCTGCCGATATCTCCCTAATAGAGAGAAACGGGGCTGAGATACCACCAGAGTTAGAGAGAGGGACTGAGACACACCAGTCACTGTACAGATATCTCACTGAGAGGGAGGATTGACAGGAAACTGACTGTGAGCACTCAAGATTCGTAGAGTATGTGAACAGAACATTCGGCCCAAACAATCCATGCTGAACCCAGAATCCCAACGAAAACCAGACCCATCAGCCCCTGCTTGGCACTTATCCCTCCAACCCTGCCTATTCATGCACTTGTATTCAAACACGTTTACAATGTGTGACTGTACCCACATCCACCACATCCTCTGGTCGTTGAGATCACATATGAACCAACCACTGTACAAACAAAACCCTTGAAGTTATTTTTAAATCTTTCTCCTATCAATTCCAAACCATACCCCAAAGATCTAAACTCCCCCATCCAAGGGAAATGAAACAAGTCAGTGTCCAGGAATGGCCCTGAGAGAGAGAGAGAGAGAGAGAGGGCATTGAGAGACACCAATCAGTGTGCAAATATGTCCCTGAGCGAGTGAGAGGGGGGTTCTGAGAGACACCAGTCAGTGTCCAGATGTTTTCCTGAGAGAGACGGGGGTGCTGGCAGACACCAGCTATCTCCTTTAAGGAGAGTAGAGGGACTGAGACACCAGTCAGTGCACAGATATGTCCGAGAGAGAGAGAGACAGAGACAGAGAGAGAGTGACAGAGAGGAAGAGACAAAAACAGAGACAGAGACAGAGAGGCATAGAGGGAGAGTGAGAGAGTGGGAGAAAGAAAGTGTGAGAGAGAGAGACGGAGCGGTGGGAGAGAGAGCGAGAGAGAGAGAGAGAAAGACAGAGACAGAGACAAAGACAGAGAGAAAGACAGAGAGAGGACCGTGAGGCACCAGTTAGTATACACATATTTCCATGACTTAGAGATGGAGGAATGTGAGTCACCAGAAAGTGCACATGTATCTCCCTGAGAGAGAGAGGGATCCTGAGACACTAGTCAGTGTACAGATATCACCTTGAGAGAGGGTGTACTGAGACATACCAATAAGTGTACACATACACCCCTGAGCGTGCGTGGGGAATCAGACACACTAAACAGTGGACAGTTATTTCCTCGAGATAGAGAGAGGGGGTACTGATACACAGCAGTCCCTGTACAGATATCTCATTGAGAGTGAGGGTTGATTGGAAACTGCCTGAGAGCACCCTCAAGATTCATAGAGTATGCAAACAGAACATTCGGCCCAAACAATCCATGCTGACCCCAGAATCCCAAAGTAAAACAGTCCCAGCAACGCCTGCTTGGCACATATCCAACCAACCTTGCCTATTAATGCACTTTTATTCAAACACATTTACACGTTGTAACTGTGTCAACATTCACCACTTCCTCTGGACGTTCAGATCACAAACGATGCAACCACTGTACAAACAAAACGCCTGAAGTTATTTTTAAATCTTTGTCCTCTCAACTCCAAACTATACCCTAAAAAGAAAAGAAAATCTCCACCACCAAAGGGAAACGTAAGAAGTCAGTGGACGGATATGTTCCTGAGAGAGAGAGAGAGAGAGAGAGAGAGAGAGAGAGAGAGGAGTGAGAGAAACCAGTCTGTGTTTAGATATCTCCCTGACAGAGAGAGAGGGGACTGAGAGACTCCAGTCAGTGTACAGATATCTCCCAGAGAGAGAGAGGGAACTGAGAGACACCAGTCAGTGTACAGATATCAACCTGAGAGAGAGAGAGAGGACTGAGAGACACCAGTCAGTGTATAGATATCTCCCTGAGAGAGAGAGGGGACTGAGAGACACCAGTCAGTGTACAGATATCTCCTTGAGAGAGGGGATTGAGAGACACAAGTCAGTGTACAGATATCTCCCTGAGAGAGAGAGTAGGGACTGAGAGACACCAGTCAGTGTACAGATATCTCCCTGAGAGAGAGGGGGAGGGGGGGGGGGGAACTGAGTGACACCAGTCAGTGTACAGATATCTCCCTGTGAAGGAGGGGACTGAGAGACACCAGTCAGTGTACAGATATCAACCTGAGAGAGAGAGAGAGGACTGAGAGACACCAGTCAGTGTATAGATATCTCCCTGAGAGAGAGAGGGGACTGAGAGACACCAGTCAGTATACAGATATCTCCTTGAGAGAGAGGACTGAGAGACACCAGTCAGTGTACAGATATCTCCCTGAGAGAGAGAGAGGGGACTGAGAGACACCAATCAGTGTACAGACACCTCCCTGAGAAACAACACCTTCTCAGGGAGACCTGTCAAACCTGACTGGCGTTTTTCAGTACCCCCTTTCTCTCTGGGTGATATCTGCACATTTACTCGTTTCTCTCAATAATATCTGTCTGTCTGTCTGTCTGCCTTCCTCTCAGCGAGATATCTGTACTACTGACTTGTGTCTCTCAGTTCCCTCACTCTCTCTCTCAGGGGGATGTCTCTATACTGATTGGTGACTCTCAGTCCCCTCACTCTCTCTCGGGAGACATCTGCACATTGACTAATGTCTCTTCATCCATTGTCTCTCTCTCTCAGGGAGACTACTGGCCACTAACTGGTGTCTTTTGATTAATTCAATTAGGTTCCCTACAGCATGGAAATATGCCCTTCGGCCGAAAAGGTCCCCGCCAACTCTAGTAAGAATAACGCACCTGACAATAAGGGCTATTTAGCATGGCTAATTCACCCTAGCGTGCAAATCTTTGGATTGTCAGTGGAAACTGTGGCATCTGAAATCTACGCAGACATGGGAAGAAGGTGTAATCTCCACACTGACAGATGACCGAGGCGGGAATCGAACTGGTATCTCTCAGTCTTCTCTCTCTCTCTCTCTCTCTCTCTCTCTCTCACTCACTCTCTCTCAGTCTTTCTCTATCCCTCTCAGAGAGTTATCTGCACACTGACTAATGTCTCTCTGTTCCCTGCCCCACTTCTCTCTTTCAGTGAGATATGTTTACACTGACTGGTGTTCGTCATTCGCACTCCCCCACCTCTCTCTCTGGGAGACATCTGGACACTGACTGGTGTCTTTCACTATCCTTTCTCTCTATCTCACAGCAGTATGCAGAAGCCAGTACACACGTATCAGTAAAATTGCAGAGAGTTGTGAATGCATGGAATGAGTTGCCAGCGGTGCTGATGGAAGCTCAGTCATTAGTAACATTTAAGCGACTGCTGGACATGCATATGGACAGCAGTGAATTAAGGGGTATTTAGGTTAGCTTATTTCATTTCAGATGAGGAATAATCCTCGTCATAGCATCGTGGGGCCAAGGGCCTTTCCGGTGCTGTACTTTTCTATGTTCTATGTTCTATCTCCTTGACGGAGAGAGGCGGCACTGAGAGACACCATCAGGCTGCAGATATCCCACTGAGAAAGAGAGTTTGGGAATTGAAAATCACCAGTCAGTGTCCAGATATACCCTAGAGAAAGAGAGAGAGGGGAGTGAGAGACACCAGTCCCACCGATGCTCCGTAACATCAGGGTGCCCAGTCTGCAAGACACACTGCAGAAACTCACCAGAGATCCTCAGACCTGACGTTCCAAACCCCACAGCCACTTTCATCTCGAAGGCCAAGGGGCAACAGGTGCAGTGGAACATCACCACCCAGCACGTTCCCCCTCCGACGCCTCACTTTCCCCCACTCAGTAACATATCGGCTGTTCCCTCAGTGTTACTGGGCTAGAATCCTGGGATTTCCCCTCCTCGGGGTATTGTGGGTCGACCCCACAGTGCGGAGACTGCTGTGGTTCAAGGTGGCAGCTCACCTTCACCTTCTCAAGTGGGGCAACTAGGGATGGCAAAGTAAATGCTGGGCCCAGACAGCGACGCCCACACACAAACACAATCAAACTCTACTTTTTTTACTCCGATTGGGAGTAGGTGTGAATGTAAAGGTGTTTGTGCCCATTGGGATAGTGCGGGGTGAGAGTGTATGGGAATGGGTATGAGTCCATTTGGAGCGGGTCGACCGGGAGAGAACAGAAGGGATTTTGTGTCCATTGGGACGGTGTAGTGTAGGACTGAACTGGAAGGGGTTTGGGGTACATTTGGATGATGTCGATTGGGAGTGAATGGAAAGGAGTTCGGGTCAATTTTGACGGTGTAGATTGGGAGTGAACGGGAAGGTGTTGGGCGACATCGGGATGGTGTCGAGCTGACGTAAATGGGGAGAGCTTTGGGTCCATTAGATGGTGTAGAGTGGGACTGAACGGGGAGAGTTTTGGCTTCCATAGGAATGGGGGTAGAATGGGAGTGAACAGGCAGGGGTTTGCATCCATTGGGATGGTATAGAACAGGAGTGAACGGCAAGGGGTTTGGGTTCATTGGACGGTGTGGTGCGGCAGTCAATCCATTAGGGTTTGTGTCCATTGTAATTTCATAGAATGGGATGGGAAAGCAGGGGTTTGGGTGCATTGGGATGGTGTAGAGTGGGAGTGCTCAGGAAAGGGTTTGGGTCCATTGGGAGTCAGTTGAGTGGGAATAAATGAGAAGGGGTTTGAGTTCATTGGGATGGTGTAGAGTGGGAGTGCTCAGGAAAGGGTTTGGGTCCATTGGGAGTCAGTTGAGTGGGAATAAATGAGAAGGGGTTTGAGTTCATTGGGATGGTGTAGAGTGGGAGTGCTCAGGAAAGGGTTTGGGTCCATTGGGAGTCAGTTGAGTGGGAATAAATGAGAAGGGGTTTGAGTTCATTGGGATGGTGTAGAGTGGGAGTGCTCAGGAAAGGGTTTG
>NC_057758.1:83871-106947 GCF_004010195.1 Chiloscyllium plagiosum
GTGGGAGTGAGTTACAGACTGGAATCTATATTAGATTAGATTAGATTAGATTAGATTAGATTAGATTAGATTACTTACAGTGGGGTTCAGGGTGGTTTATATACAGATACCCAGGAGTGAGGTACAGACTGGATTCTAATTGAGGGGTTGGACCTGGTTTATATACAGACTGCCAGATACCTCGGAGTGAGTTACAGACTGAAGTTTAATTGAGGCGTTCAGGGTTGTTTAGATATAGAATATCATATACCCGGGAGCGAGTTACTGACAGGAATGTAATCGAGGGGGCTCGGGTGTTTTGTACGTCAAATAAGACATATCTGCAAGTGTTATGCAGGATGGAATCTAACCGAGGGGTTTGGTAAAAGTTCAAACATGCAATAACAGATAGCTGGGAATGATTTACAGGCTGGAATCTAATCCAGGGATTTGCGAAGATTTAATTATAGAATTAAAGATACCTGGGATTGAGTTACAGACTTGAATTTAATAAAGAGTTTCAGTCTTGTTTATACGTAGAGTAACAGATCCACACTATTCAGTTACAGCTTGAAATTTAATCGACCCGTTCAACGTAGTTTAAAATAACACAGACTTAGAAGTAAGTTACAGACTGGATTCTAACTAAAATATTCAATATGCTATATCGAATAACAAATGTCCAGGAGTGAGTTACAGACTGGAATCCGATCGGTGTGTTTGAGGTGGTTTATATGTATAATAACAGATACCCGGGAGTGAGTTACAGACTGGAATCCGATCGGTGGGTTTGGGGTGGTTTATATGTATAATAACAGATACTGGGAGCGAGTTGCAGACTGGAATTTAGTAGATACGTTCAGGATGGTTTAAAATGAGATAACAGATGCCTGGGTACATCTTTCTTTTACTGGTAGGAACCTAATGCTGCGATTTATGACGATTTAAATATCGAATAACAGATACCTGGGAGTGAGTTACAAACTGGAATATAACCAAGGGTCTTTTCGATGCAGAATAATAGGTCTTTGGGAGTGGGTTGCAAACTGGAATCTCATCGAGGTGATCAAGTTGCCTTTTTATATCGAATAACTGACTCCTGAGACTGAGTTACAGACTGAATTGCTTTCAAGGGGTTCATGGCGGTTTACGTACAGAATAACAGCTCCCTGGCAGTGATGTACAGACTGGAATCCAATGGAGGAATTTGGCATGGTTTATATACAGAGAAACAGGTAACCTGGTGTGATGTACAGACTGGGCTCTAATTGAGGGATTCGGCAACGTTTATATATAGACTAACAGGTACCCGAGAGTGATGCCCAAACTGAAATCTGTGGAAGAAGACATAACTGCAACTGCGTTACAGACTGAATTGTAATCGAGGTGCTTAGATTGGTTTATATATAGACAGAAGACTCCCAGGAGTGAGTTCCAGATAGGAATCTAATCGAGGGGTTCAAATCATATTGAACGAATGGTCCATCTACACGAAATTAAAGTTATCATTCTGTCCATTATAGTATCTAAATCTGTGAGATTTAGCAAACAGGTCTTCAATTGACACTTAAAATGTCATACAGCTTTGAACAGCTCATAAATCTATCAAAGTAAGCAAACTGGCTTTAAACATCCAGTGTGACTCATGGAGTCATAAACATCGACAGCGCAGAAACAAACCTATAGTCCAACTTTCCCAGTCTGACCAGATATCCCAAATAATCTAGTCCAATTTGCCAATAATTGGCCAATATGCATCCAAACCCTTCCATTTCAATAGCCATCCAGATGCATTTTAAATATTAAACTTATCCCATACTCCACCACTTTCACATTCCAGTCATACACCCACCGTCTGTGTGAAACATTTGTGCCTCAGGCCCCCTTTAAATCGTCCCCTCTCACCTTAAACTTATGAATCTCCAATTCTGGACCCCCTCACTTCAGGGAAAATACCTTGTCTATTGATCCTATCCATGCCCCTCATGAATTTATCAAACTCTTTCAGGTCACCTTTCAGACATCTCCATGAAAAATAGTCTGAGTCTGTTCAGCCTCTCCCAACAGTTTAAGCACTACACTCCTCTTAAAAGCTCATAAAACTATTATGGTTAGCACAAACACCATCAACACTCACTCACCTTAGGGCAATGCTCTGAACAGAGTCGACAGTATGGTGCTGGAAAAGAACAGCAGGTCAGGCAGCATCCGAGGAGCAGGAGAATCGACGATTCAGGCATAAGCCCTCCATCATTTCTTATGAAGGATTTATGCCGAAAACGTGGATTTCCCTGCTCCTCCGATGCTGCCTGACCTGCTGTGCTTTTCCAGCACCACACTCTCGACTCTGATCTCCAGCATCTGCTGTCCTCACTTTCTTGTAGTGCTTTTAACAGTTGATCAATGTGTCATATTAAGCAAACAGATCTTCTCCATGAAGTTAAAATGCCACACTGCTCTTAGCAGCTCATAAATCTGTCAAACTGAGCAAACAGACATCGAACATCCACTCTGGAGGTGTTCAATAATTGCTGGCCAGCCAGTGCTGCTGGCATCCCATGAGTGAATTAAATAATGCTGGATAGTTTTTTTGGTAAAAGCTTATAAACTTTTCAGATCTAGTGAGCAGATCTTAATAACATAATGAAAAGCTCATAAATCTGTCAAATTAAGCAAATTAAATTCTCACTTCATAAGCACAGTAGCATTCGCCATGGTTAGCACACCCATATATTCAATCCCCATTCAGCATCGGAGAATGCACTTTTACATCTCATAAAAATGTCATAATAAGCAAACAGAGTATTACGAGTCACCTAAAATAGCACAGATTGAGCAAAAAAGCCTTTCACTCACACAGACAATGCCGTAATGCCACTATTGGCTCATACATGTGCCATATTAAGTGAACAGACGGTGTATGTTTATTTAACATAGAATTCTGCTCTAAACAGCTCAGAAGGCTGCCAGATGTTCAAAACAGATATTCTACACCGAATTAAAATAGGATAATGCACATAGCAGCTTATAAATCTGTCAAATTAAGGAGACAGATGCCCATCACCCACTGAAGAGTGCAAACGTCTTGAACAGTTCATAAATCTGTCACGTTGAGCAAAAGGAACCTTTAAATTCCCATTCTGGCCGTAACAATTTACCCACGAGTCAGATTTAGCAAAAAAAAAGGACTCACGCACTTAAAATGCTATAATTCTTTAACAGCTCATGCATATGTCAAATTAAGCAAAATAAACATTAAAATCTACCTAAGAATCATGCAATTATTCACAGCTCACGCATCTGGCATGTTTAGCACGCATCTAGCTCAAACGTCGTTGAAGATAGGATAATGCACTTAACAGGTCAGCAATGTTGCAGACATAGCATTCAGACAATCATCATACATTTAAGAGAAAAAAAACTCTGAATTGCATATAAGGATGACAAATTAAGCATTCAGAACTTCAAAATCCACACAAAGTCTCTCAATACACTCATAAATATGTCAAAAGAAGAAAACAGATTTTCAAAACCGACACGCAATAGCATGCTGCAACACTTATTAGCTCATAAATGTGTCACGTCAGCAAAGAGATCTTCAACAACCATTGAAGAAGTCATGCCACTCATAAATCTGTCAAATTAAGATGTTCACTTTTTATCTTGCAGATCCGCAGTTGGACCCACCAGCGGAGCAAAATGCCACCTGGGTATTCAAAACTGGGCACTCTTCTCTTTCTCTGCCTGCTCTTCCGGGGTGGCCTCAGCGCCTGCACCACAAGCACCATCAATGACTGCCACAATGCTGACTTTGTGCCGGGGGCGCGGCTGGCGGGGCAGGGCTACGATGTGGTGACGCTGCAGCCCAAGGGGGCCTTTGTCATCGATGTGAACACCTGGCGCCCGGCCAATGGGAGCTGCACCCTCTGTGAAAATGAGCTGCTGAATGGCGTGCGCCAACGGATGCCCGTCTCACTGGTGGACTGGCGCACCCTGAGCTCCTGCCGGCGCTCAGTCTCCAGTCAGCTTTACCGATCGCTGGCCAAGCTGGCAGAGTCCGCCAACTCCACCATCACCAACAACTGGTGGGAGGACCTGTCCGTGCAAACACCCAAAGCTGCTGTCAAGGTGGTGCTGGCTGGATCCCATTCCAAGGTGGTGGAGTTTGGCACCACCCACTCCCAGAGCGATCGCTACAGTTTCACCAGTCAACAGTTCCAATGCCTCTACTACCAGAATCGGGTGAAGGGCAAGCCCCTCTTGGCTCCTGATTTTCAACGCTCCCTCCTAGTCTCCCAGCCAGCAACGTTGGCAATGACACATACCCCTACCAGAAGCTGGTGGCCACCTACCTCACGGCGGTGCAGCTGGACGGGCGTTATAAGGACGTGACGGCTATTCGGACGTGCAAGGCGGTGTATGAGGGCTACACTGCCGAGGAGGTTAAGAACTGCCTTACGGTGGAGGCTGGTGTCACGGTCGGCTTCACCACCAAATTCTCGGAGGGCTACAAGCGATGCCAGGAGAAGGCGTGCTCCATGAAGCACAGCAACTTCCACCAGGCCTTCAGCGACCGGGAGAAGTGGGTGACGGGGGGCCGGACCCGACAGGGGGTGGATCTCTTCTTCTCCAGGGACGGCTCGGCCTTTGCACGCTGGACGGAGAGCCGGCTCACCGGCCGGGCCTTGTGCGCTACGCCCTGGAGCCGCTCCACCACCTGCTGCCCTCTGGCGACCCCAGGAAGAAGATCCTGCAGCGCTACATCAGCAACTACATCACGGGCAACGCCATCTCCCAGAACTGCGGTGAGGGCCCTCGGTGCCCTCACGGGTCCTACCCCGACCCGCGCCAACCCTGCTCCTGCCTGTGCCGTGCGGACAGTTGTGTTGACCGGAACTGCTGCTCCAAGGGGAAGGGGCTGGGTCGCCTGATGGTCACCATCAAGCTGGGCCGGGACCTCTGGGGGGGACGTCTTCTCGGGCACCGACGGCTACTTGGTGGGCATGTACGGCCAGGCACAGTCCAGGACCTCCGTGATCTCAGGCAACAACAACCCCAAGTGGAACGCCAAGCTGGACCTTGGCCAGGTCAAGGCCGATAGCGGGAACAATCTGAGCATCGGGGTCTGGGATGAGGATGTCAGAACAAGCAATGACCTCCTGGGCAAGTGCCAGGTCAGACTGATCTCCGGCACCCATGGCAAGGTCTGCTATTTCAGCTATGGCAAGGTGACCTACGACTACAACTTCACCTGCGGCCCCCACCTAGGTGGCGCCACCTGCCAAAATTACATGCCCGGCCCTGGCAGTGTTCCCTTCACCACTGCCGTGGATGCAACCGTCCACACCCTCCTTCTCAACCCACACTTGCCCAATACCAGTTCCAAATCGCCATTCCCCATGATCTAATTCCCCTGACCTTTACCTCCGACAGTGTCTTTCCCGGACTGTATCCTCGCTATCATGATTGTAGCATTGTAAGCCCTGTACAACGTGGGAAGCTCTATGCCATTACATCAAAACGCTTTGAAGGCTTTTTCAACCGCGCAAGCAGCTCAATGCAGGAAAAGGTGGATTTGTATAATCTTTCACTTTCTCAATAAATCTAACTGTGCATTTAGCCTGTTCCATGTGATCTGTCTTCACGGGCACACTCGGTCAGCGAGCTTGTAGAGTGCTGTGGGGCTGTAAATGACGGGCATGGTAGGTAAAGGAAAGAAAAGTGTCCTCTTGCAATTACGCTTAAAAGTATAGGCGACTTTAAGAAATTGGTGACAACGGGGGAATCTGAGTACAGGACAAATTATGTTGTGATACATTGGTTCAACAGCTGGTCAGAGATCAGCTTAATTTCCCCAGGAACATAATAATATCCACGAAAAAGATAGATTGAGGAAAATGGGTAGGGGCGTGTATAGAGAAAGTGTTTGGGTTCATTCTTATTATGCAGAATGGGAATGGATTGGAAGGGCTTTGAGTCTTTTGGGATTATGAAGAGTGGGACTGAACGGGAATGTGTTTTGGTCGATGGGAACGTGCAGAGTGGAAGTGAATAGCAAGGAGTTTTGGGATTGGGTCGAGTGATTGTTAAAGGGAATGGGGTTGCATCACGTGACATTGTAAATAGTGGGAGGGATACCGAAGATGTTTGGTTCCAGTGGGATTGTGTGGAACGGGTCCAAATTGGAAGGGGTGTGAGTTCATTCGGATTGTGTAGAGTAGGAGGAAACAAACTTGTGTTAGGGCCCGTTGAGATTGTGTAGAGTGGGATTTCGCTCTGTTGGGATTAGAGTCAGAGAGAACCCTGGCAGGGTTCCCTTCACCACTGCCCTGGATGCAACCGTCCACACCCTCCTTCTCAACCCACACTTGCCCAACACCCGCTCCAAATCGCCATTCCCCATGATCTAATTCCCCTGACCTTTACCTCCGATTGTGTCTTTCCCGGACTGTATCCTCGCTATCATGATTGTAGCATTGTAAGCCCTGTACAACGTGGGAAGCTCTATGCCATTACATCAAAACGCTTTGAAGGTTTTTTCAACCGCTCAAACAGCTCAATGCAGGAAAAGGTGGATTTGTATAATCTTTCACTTTCTCAATAAATCTAACTGTGCATTTAGCTTGTTCCATGTGATCTGTCTGCACGGGCACACTCAGTCAGCGAGCTTGTAGAGTGCTGTGGGGCTGTAAATGACGGGCATGGTAGGTAAAGGAAAGAAAAGTGTCCTGGTGCAATTACGCTTAAAAGTATAGGCGACTTTAAGAAATTGGTGACAACGGGGGAATCTGAGTACAGGACAAATTATGTTGTGATACATTGGTGCAACAGCTGGTCAGAGATCAGCTTAATTTCCCCAGGAACATAATAATATCCACGAAAAAGATAGATTGAGGAAAATTGGTAGGGGCGTGTATAGAGAAGGTGTTTGGGTTCATTCTTATTATGCAGAATGGGAATGGATTGGAAGGGCTTTGAGTCTTTTGGGATTATGAAGAGTGGGACTGAACGGGAATGTGTTTTGGTCGTTGGGAACGTGAAGAGTGGAAGTGAACAGCAAGGAGTTTTAGGATTGGGTCGAGTGATTGTTAAAGGGAATGGGTTTGCATCACGTGACATTGTAAATAGTGGGAGGGATACCGAAGATGTTTGGTTCCAGTGGGATTGTGTGGAACGGGTGCAAATTGGAAGGAGTGTGAGTTCATTCGGATTGTGTAGAGTAGGAGGAAACAAACTTGTGTTAGGGCCCGTTGAGATTGTGTAGAGTGGGATTTCGCTCTGTTGGGATTCGAGTCAGAGAGAATGGCAACGGGTTTGTGGTCCATTTGGATCATGTAGAGTGGGAGTGAATGGAAAGGGGTTATGTCCATTGGGATTTTGCAGAGTTTGACTGAACGAGAGGACGTTTGGTTTCTTTTGTATGGTAGAGAGTGGGAGTGAATGGGAAAGTGTTTGTGTCCATTGGGATTGACTAGAGTGAGGATGAATGAGAATGGGGTTGAGTTATTTGGGACTGTGTAGAATGGGAGTGAATGGGAAGAGGTGGTGAGCCATTAGCATTTTGTAGAGTGGGAGTGAACAGGAATGGGTTTTGGCCCAATGGGATTGTATCAACTGTGAATGATCGGAAATTGGTTTTTAGTCCAATGGGATTGTGTCATGTGGGAGTGAATTGGAAAGGGTTATCGCCGGATGGGATTGTGTAGAGTGGGAGTGAATGGGAATAGGTCATAGCCCAATGGGATTGTGTGGAGTTGCAGAACATCGTGATAGATTTGTGTCCATTGGGATCGTGTAGCTTTGTGGTGAATGGATCGTTGTTTCACTCCAATTGGATTGCTTGGAGCAGAAGGGAATGTGAAGTGGATTAGTCCACTGAGATAGTTCCAACTAGGGTGGAACTTGATGTAGTTTGTTTCCATTTGGATTGTGTAGAGTGGAAGTGAACGGAAGGGCTTTGAGTCTATTGGGACTTTGAAGACTGAAACTGAATTGAAAGGGGTTTGTGTTTATTCGGATTATGTGGAGGGGGAGTGCACTGGAAGGGGATTGGCTGCATTGGGATTGTGCAGAATGGGAGCGAATGGAAAGTGACTTGGGTCCATTGGGATTGCATTAAGTGGGATTGAACGGAAATGAGTTTTAGTCCAATGGCACCACATGGAATTGGCGTGAATGGGACGTTATTCCTGTCCATTGGGTTGGAGTGGGAGTAGGCAGGAAGGAGTTTGGGTCCACTGGAAATGTGTAGAATGGAGGTGAATGGGGATGTGTCTCGGATCATGTGGATTATGTAGAATGGGGTTCGTATCATTTGGATTGTTTAGAGTGGGAATGCATTGGAAGATGTTTGAGCCATTTGGGATCGTGTGGAGTGACACTGAAAGGGAATGCATTTTAGTCCGAATGGTATTGTGTGTGTGGGAGTGAACTGGGAGGGGTCCGGCTACATTTTCATCAAAACTGATGTTGACACCCCTCTGAGAACATGAACCGAAACAGCCAAAGAGGGAAACATCACTCTATAATCTGTCAAAGGAGAGTGAACGGTGTTGTAGCCTGTTTGTCAGCAACTTCTAGTGTTTGAACAAAATAAATCCCTCACACTCACTTTGAAATCAGCAAGTAGAAATTCAGTTATCTATTTCACAGTGAGTAAATGAAGTATACTATTCACAAAACCGAATAAGTACCTTCTAACTACTAACTATTTTCGAATAACACAAGATTCTAATAGTATGATGTGCCACCAGAACTGTATATAATTCTCCAAGTACGGCTGCACGAGAGATTTATGCAGTTGCAACATGATTTCCTGTCTTCGAAACTCAATCCCTCTGCTAATAAAACCTGACACACCGAACGCCTTCCTAACAACCCTATCAACCTGGCTGGCCACTTTCAGCACATGGACACTGAGATCTTTCTGCTCATCCACACGACCAAGCATCTTACCATTTGCCCAGTAAACCTTATTCCTGTTACTTCTTCCAAATTGAACCACCTCACACTTTTCCACATTAAACTCCATTTGCTACCATTCAGCCCAGCTCTGCAGCTTATCGATGTCACTGTGCAACCTGCAACATCCCTCCACACTGCCACAACTCCACCGACCTTCGTGTCATCCGTAAATTTACTAACCAATCCTTCTACGCCCTCATCCATGTCATTATGCAAATGACAAACAACAGTAGTGCTAAAACAGATCCTTGCAGTACACCATTTGTAACTTAACTCCAGGATGAACATTTCCCACCAACGACCACCCTCTGCCTTCTTACAGCTGGCCAAATTCTGATCCAAACCGCTAAAGCACCCTCAATTCCATGTCTCTGTATTTTCTGCAGGAGCCTCCTGTGGGAAACCTTATCAAACGCTTTACTGAGATCCATTTACACCGTATCAACTGCTTTACCCTCATCCACTTGTTCGGTAACCTTCTCAATGAACTCAATAAAGTTTGTGAGGCACGGTCTTCCCTTCACAAGCTTATGTTGACTATCTCTAATTAAATGATTCCTTTCTAGCTTATTAGAAATCCTATCTCTGACAACCCTTTCCAAAACTTTACCCACAACTGAAGTAAGGCTCACTGTTCAATAATTAACAGATTTACATCTACTCCCCTTCTTGAACAAAGTGACAGCATTTGCGATCCTCCAATCTTCTGGCAGTATTTGTGTAGATTATTATGACACAAGGATCTGCAAAGCCAAAGGATCTGCATTCTCCTCCCTAGCTTTCCAGAGAATCCTAGGATACATGACATCTGGCACAAGGTATCTCTTTTCTATTTTCACACATTCCAAATTGCTTAACCACCTGTTTATCAATCTCAGTCCCATCAACTCCAATAGCACGTATCTCAGTATTGTCCGTGACAACATTGTGCTTTTCCAGTGTGAATACTGACAAACGATATTCATTTAGCGCCTTTCCTATCTCTTTGGACTCTAAGCACAACTTCTCGCTATTATCCTTGACTGGGTCTAATCTTACTCCAGTCATTATTTTATTTCTGACGTATCTACACAAAGCTTGCAGGTTTTCCTTGATCCTTCATGCTAATGATTTCTTATGTCCCCTCCTGGCTCTTCTTAGCGCTCTCTTTCCGTCCTTCCTGCCCACCTTGTATCTCTCAAGCGCCCGAGCTGAACCTTCACGCCTCATCTCACCGTAAGCCTACTTCTTCTTCTTGACAAGGGATTCAACGTCATCAGTAAACCACGGTTCCCTCGCTCAACCACTTGCTCCCTGTCTGACAGGTGCATACCTATCAAATCCATGAACATGTTCCACGTTTTAATTGAACCAGACCTCTGCAGTTTCCTTTCCCTTCTTCTGCATCATACATAGGATCATATTTAGTCACGGACTTGACTTTCTGATAATCAGCTCAGAGTCTCCCAACTTCCCAACTTCTATATTCAATGCCCTGACTCCTGACAGATGTCCTCTTAAATCTCTCTCTGCATGCGGTATATCTCAGGACAATCACAAACTGCTCTCTGAAACTCGCCTGAGTCACAGCATAAATCCCAGTGGTAGTGCAGCAGCTCAATAGCTGCAGTAGGAAGTTTAATTCCATCAGAAAAAAATGTGTAGATATAGTGTTTGGCAACCCAACCAGTACATGCGGAACCATATAGTATAGAACATTAGTAAAGACCACAACATCATGAAATTGTCCGAGATAGCTATGAGTAGGACGATGGATTTCCTTCGATTCTCCAACTCTGGATCTCTGGCACTCTCCCAAATGCTGTGTGCCCGGAGTCTCCTGTGGGCTCTGCTGTTCCCTCGCTCAACCACTTGCTCCCTGTCTGACAGGTGCATACCTATCAAATCCATGAACATGTTACACGTTTTAATTGAACCAGACCTCTGCAGTTTCCTTTCCCTTCTTCTGCATCCTACATAGGATCATATTTAGTCACGGACTTGACTTTCTGATAATCAGCTCAGAGTCTCCCAACTTCCCAACTTCTATATTCAATACCCTGACTCCTGACAGATGTTCTCTTAAAACTCTCTCTGCATGCGGTATATCTCAGGACAATCATAAGCTGCTCTCTGAAACTCGCCTGAGTCACAGCATAAATCCCAGTGGTAGTGCAGCAACTCAATAGCTGCAGTATGAAGTTTAATTCCAGCAGAAAAAAAATGTGTAGATATCGTGTTTGGCAACCCAACCAGTACATGCGGAACCATATAGTATAGAACATTAGGAAAGACACAACATCATTACATTGGCCGAGATAGCCATGAGTCGGACGATGGATTTCCTTCGATTCTCCAACTCTGGATCTCTGGCACTCTCCCAAATGCTGTGTGCCCGGAATCTCCTGTGGGCTCTGCTGATCACGAGGATGTGTCTGACAATAAAAGCATTGCACAACAGGATCAGGAGAAATGGGAAGGCTGGGGTGGGAATCGTGTAGACGAACGTGGTTGCTACCCAGAATGGTGAAACGTCAGCATACAATCTAGATTAGATTATCTACAGTATGGAAACAGACCCTTCGGCCCAACAAGTCCACACCGATCCTCCGAAGAGTAACTCATGTAAATCTATTCTCCTACATTGACCCCTGACTAATGTACCAAACAATATGGGCAATTTAGCATGGCCAATTAAGCTAACCTGCACATCCGGATTGTAGGAGGAAACCAGAGCACCCCGCAGACACGGGGAGAATGTGCAAGCTCCACACAGTCACACAAGGTGGGAATTGAACCTGGGACCCTGGCGCTGTGAGGCAGCAGTGCTAACCACTGAGCCACCGTACCGCCCAGACAAAACCGGGTTTGGTTCACCAGCACATGCCACTCTGTCAACTTTAAATACCAGAAAATGGTCTTTGAACAGCACAGCACAGTTACTGTACACAGATCCACAGCCACTGTTCCCGCATTTCAATATGTACTTTTCAGGTTCTGGCAACAGATGGCGACAAATCAGTCAAAGGTGAAAGCGACGGTGAACCAGACTGATCAGTCAGTTGCTGCATGGAGTATAACAGTGTGGATGTTACACAGAGGAATGGGCTTCAGGAAATGCAAATTTTCTTTAAAAGTAATTGGAATGTGCCTCAAAGTCAGATCCAGAAGATGACCAGCATGTCAATTACTGCCATGGCGACCAGGTAATGGGTGATGCACGTCGAGAGACCGCAATTTCCTAAACACAGGATCACTATCGTCACTGGATTAGCTGTGTGGAAGGAAAACACGCAGGGACATCAGAAATCCCGTCAGACACAAAATAATAGTTTAACTCAGCACCAATTGACAGTATTAAATGTGCCTTCTTGCTTAGGTTATTATATTCAAATGGTCACACCCAGTACTGATCATGCACTTGGAGACAGCAATGGTCCTGGCAAACATCTATTGAGCATCAGGAAGTTGTAGAAATGGGTTTTTGCACTGAACAACCAACTCAGATTTCGAAAAATAAAACATACCAGGGACACCAACAATATCGAGAATTGAATACAAATAAATTTGGGCAACTTCATGTAGAAATTGAACAGTAATGCAAGTTGGTAACTGATATCCAGAAAAATTGTTAAACAAGAATGGATGTATTTCTGTTGTTGTGACATTCCAATGAATTGGCCTTGCATTCCATTTGCTCCCCTCCCTCGGCATCCATAGCTGACATCACGGCTCGTGGCGGAGGTGATATCCTCACTCATATCCTTACAACTCAGGGAAAACTCCACTCTCCGCTAATTTAAACCAGCAACAAGGAAATGATTCACTCCCGTGTGGTAATCTCTGTAAGTTCGAGAGGCCATGAACAATTTAAGGTAAAGACTAACAACTTTATTTCTGAAATTATAACAGAGAATGACTCACTAACAACGATTTACAACTCCTTCCTCGATCCCATCTTTTACTTACCCTTCTACATTACAAGTCTGATAAAACCCCCGAGTAAGACTGACCATAAATTCAGATTTCAAAACCAGGCAGCTGTTGAATCTTCCCTTTGTATCTTCGTCTGTAGTTTATATTGGATCTTGTTCAGAACACTTAATGCTGTCAGGTAGTTCTGACAGCTTTTAACTTTCCTCAAGGTACAGTATACTTCTATACCTTCATAACGATATGCAGAGATAACACTTTGAGGGAAGCTTCCGATAACACAATCAGGGTCGGTGTTGACCTAAGGTCATTGACCATCACGTAGAGTCAACGAGACATAGAGACATACAGCACAGAAACAGACCGACAGTCCAACTCAACTATGTCGACCAGACATCCTAACCTAATCTAGTCCTATTTGCCACTCTGCCTCTGAATCCATCCTATTCATGTCCCCATCCAGAATGCTGTATTGTGCCTGGCAGCTCATTCTATACAGGCACAGATCTCTGACTGAAAAAAGTTGTCCCTCAGATACCTTTTAAATTTTCCCCACTTACTCTCGTCCTATGCCTTCTAGTTCTGGACTCCTAGACGCAAGGGCAAAGACATTGTCAATTTACGCTACCCATGCCGTTATTGACTGTATTGACCTCATAACGTCACCCCTTAGCCTCTGATGCTCCAGGGAAAACAGCCCCAGCTTATTCAGCTTCTCCCTACAGCTCACTCTAACCTTGGCAACAAAACATTGTCAATCTTTTCTGAATACCTTCAAGTTCACAACGTCCTTCCTGTCTCACAGAGACCAGTATTGCACGCAAAATTCCAAAAGTGTCCTAACCAATTTTCTATAGAGTCGCAACATGACTTGCCAAATCCTATACACAATGCATTGACCAATGAAGGAATGCATAGCATTCACTTTCTTCACTATTCTGTGTACCTGCGAATCCTCTTTGAAGGAACTATGAAGCTGCAGTTCAATGTTTCTTTGTTCAGTAATACTCCACAGAACCTTATTAGCACCTCAGATTGACCTGAATTAAACTCTGTCTGACACTCCTCAGCCGACTGCACCATCGCAGCCCTAATTAAATCCTCTCTCCCTCTCCAACACATCTCCTACGTCAATGTAGTCAAAAACAGAGCCAGTGTCGAGTGGTTTAGAGATTTACTGAGTGAAGGGGTAGAATGAATTGTCTAAGGGCCCCATGCAACTGTCCTGCTCTGGTCTCTGAATGAGGTCGGCTATTTGAAAGCAACGTTTAAGAAAAGAGGGTGGGCTGAGGGGAGAGCATGTTCTGGTGATATTATCATAGCCTCCCAACGGTGTGGAAACAGGCCATTTAGCCCAACAAATCTACACTAATGAAGAGTAAACTATTTATACATATCCCCCTACGTTTACCCTTGACAATGCTCCAAACATGACAGGCAATTTAGCATGGCCAATTCACCTAAGCTGCACAGCTTTGAATTGTGGGAGGAAGCTGGAGCACTCGGAGGAAACCCACGCAGTCACAGGCAGAACATGCAACCTCCACACAGACAGTCGCCCAGAGGCTGGAATTTTACCCGGCACCCTGGCGCTGTGATGCAGCCGTGATAACCACTGAGCCACCGTGCCGCCCACAATTGTCGTTACATTGTTCAGTCAGAAAGAGAGGCAATGCTCCCAGAACCTGTGTTCGCACCTCTCCATGGCAGATTACGGAGTTTTCATTCAATCAATAAATGACTCCGGCGATGCCCAGGAAATTGTTGCCAAATGTCACGAATGAATGGTTCCGTCGAAGCCTGGGAGAAAGTGAGGTCTGTAGATGCTGGCAATCAGAGTCGATCGCGTGGTGCTGGAGAAGCGCAGCAGGTCAGGCAGCATCCGAGGAGCAGGAGAATCGACGTTTCGAGCATAAGCCCTTCATTAGGAAACTTTTTGGGCCACTGCTGTTTGTCACTTTTAGAAATAACTGCGACATAAGAACAGGTGGATGGGTTAGTAAGTTTGCAGATAAGACGAAAGTCGGTGGACAGTGTGAAAGACTGTTGCAGGTTGCAGGGAGTCTTGGACCGAATGCAGAATTGGGCTGAGAGGTGGCAAATGGAGTTCAATGTGAGGTGATTCACTTTGGGAAGAATGGAAAGATTCTCGGTAGTGTGGATGTGGACAGGGATCTTGGAGTCCATGTACGTAGATCCCTGGAAGTTGCCACCCAGGTTGATAGTGCTGTTAAGAAGGCATACAGTGTGTTAGGTTTCATTGGTAGAGGGATTGAGTACTGGAGCCGTAACGTCATGCAGCAAATGTACAAACCACTGGTGCGGCCGCACATGGAATATTGTGTGCAATTCTGTTCGCCCCATTACAGGAAGCATATGGAAACAGTGGAAAAGGTGCAAGGGAGATTTACCAGGATGTTGCCTGGTCTGGAGGGAAGGTCTCATGAGGAAAGGCTGAGAGAATTGAGTCTGTTCTCATTGGAAAGAAGCAGGCTAAGAGGGGATTTGATAGAGGCATACAAGATGATCAGAGGATTAGATAGGGTGGACAGTGAAAGTCTTGTTCCCAGGATGATGATATTAGCCTGTACGAGGGTTCAGAGCTACAAATTGAGGGGTGATAGAGGGGTCAACGGCAGGTTCTTTACTCAGAGAGAGGTAAGGGCGTGGAATGCCCTGACTGCCAATGTAGATAATACAGTGACACTAGGGAGTATTAAACATGGCTGAGGATGGAATAGTGTACGGGGATGGGCGTAGATTCGTTCACATCGAAAGCTGAAGGACCAGTTCGGTGCTGCATTTTTCTATGTTCTATGTCTAAGCCTGGTATGACACCACTCAGTGAAGATCCCAAATGGTGACAATTCTGGTCCACCAGCTCCCTTGCCGTTTTTGAGCAAAGACGGTTGTGACTTATTGGCAGGTTCTGAATCATTCAGTCTATGGTTCCAAATTTGGAACCGGAGGGAATTATTTCAGAATAAGGGGTCGCCCATTGCAGACAGTGATGAGGAGGAATTTCTTCTCTCTGAGAGGAGTGAATCTATGGGATTCTTGACCGCAAAGGGGTGCTGTGGCTGGGTTATTCAGTATGTTCAAGGCTGAGAGAGAGAGAGAGAGAGATCATTTTATTTCTAATCTGGCTTGAAAATCAGAGATAGTGTAAGAAAGTGGAGTTGAGAACGATTGGATGAGAAATGAACTCATTGAACGGCAGAAGAGTTTCAATTGGCAGAATGGTTTCCTCCTGCTGCTCCGTCTAACTGAGTTGTGATTGAACACGCTGCCGGGAGTTGACAGGTAGAGTTGGGGCATGTGTGGATCCCGCTTCGCCATGGCACGACAGTCTTGCTGGACTCCGTTATGTTCAGTCCATTGCCATTGTCACACAGCAGACATGTCAATAGCGCAGAGCTCTGTGCAGTCAGACACAGCTAATGGTACTTAAAACTTACTCACCAGGTACAGCGAAGAGCAGGTAGTAGATCTGCCCGATCCTGAGGAGGACACGATACATCTCCAATTCAACACTTATTCCCACTTTCACGCTGCACCTTAAGATTTTATGTTCTCAGATTCCAATTCCTCCTCTCTGCCCTCTCTCTCTACCTCTTTCTCTGTCTTTCTGTCTGTCAGTCTGACTTTCTCCTCACCTCTCTTTCTGTCCCTTCATCTCTCTCACTCTGTCTCTCTCCCTCTGTCTCACGTTCTCTGTCTATCTCCCTCTCCCTGTGTCTCTCTCTCTATTACAGTACATGATGCTGGGACTGACAGACTGTGCCGTGTTAAGCTCATATCAGAACACTTCAACACATGTTTTACATTTCTCCGTGGATATGTTGGTGAGTTGTCACTGTCACTTACAAATGGAACACATTGGTATTACGTAGCAGCCTCCTGTGCGTCACCATGTCAAAGACCTTATGGAAATCTGAATACATCACGTCAACTGGCTCACATTTGTCTAACTCTCAAGAATCTCAACACTGTCCAGGACAAAGCAGCTCCCTCTATCGACATGCTCACGTGTCCCTTCATCTCTCAATCCAAAACATCACCATTTATCAGTGTTTACCATCTGTGAGGTGCAATGCAGAAATTCACAAAGGGTCTTGAGACAGCACCTTCTAAACTGATGAGATGACCACCTTTAATGGCAATTCGAGCAGATATATGGGAACACCAGCCTCTACAAATTACCTTCCAATTCACTTGCTATCATGACTTGGAAATAGCTCGATTATGCCTTCACTGTCACTTGGTCAAAATCATGGAGCTCCCTTCCTAACGGCACTGAGTGGCTCACCCCTCCATTCAGAAGGCACTGCAGTGGTTGGAGAAAGCAGATCACTACCACTGTTCTTGGAGGGTGAATGCTCAGGGTGCTCCGCATAGTCAGAGTGTACGCACTGAGGGGGCTTGGCACTGTCGGAGGGTCAGTGCTGAGGGAGCTCTGTAGTGTTTGAGAGTCAGTGCTGAGGGAGCTCTGCACTGTCAAACCAGGATTGTTGAGGACGCCCCACAGTGCGTGGACTCCGCACCATCAGAATGCTAATACTGAGGGAGAACGCCGCAATTTTGGAGGGTTAGTGCTGAGGAAGGGAGAGAGGAACGGAGAGAATGGAGAGAAGCAACAGAGAGACAGATAGAGCGGGAGCGAGATAGGACAGAGGAAGAGAGAGAAAGGGAGACAGAGAGACTGAAGCGGAGAAAAAGAGAGATTTCGGGAGAAATAAAGAGAAGTAAAAAGAGGGAGGGAGTGTCAGAGAGAGAGAGAAGTGGAGAGACAGAGACGTAGATGAAGAGACACAGAAATTGAGCGTGTCAGAGACAAGTAGTGACAGAAGGAGGCCATCTGGGTTGTGCGTTTTTTGAACTGGTCCTCCTGGGAGCAGATGCGGCGGAGTCGAAGGAATTGGCAGAAAGCAGTGACAGAAATAGGACTGGGTCCTTTGGTCCATTATATTTTTTGAGTTTAAAAACAATTTAGTGCCCTGTAAATCCCGCCTGAGAGTATCTGTGGTCTCCCAGCACCAAATGGACTGTCACGATACAGGCAGTCAGCTCGCCATCACATTATCAGGGAATGGTCTGACCAGAAACACAAACATCCCATCAAGGATTAAATAACGGTAATCACGCGTTTCCAGTTTCCAATCACAAAGCATCCCTAAAATTACAGATGAAGGAACTTGAACATGAAATTTCAGACCGATGGGATCAGTCGTGATTTCTGTCGTGATTGTCTGTAGTCAGCAATGAGGAAACATCTCCCTGAAGCTTTGTCGAGGTCACTTTTCGCGTCTACACAAATCACTCTGCCCCCTTCTTCAATGTCAACATTTCTCTAGTTATTTGTCCGACTTCATGTTTCCCCTTTCTGTGTTTTTGCTCATTTCCCCAGTTTCAGATGCTAACAATATTCCAGTGCAGGGAACTCCAAAGCATTCATCAGGAGAGTCTCCTGGAATCCACGTTCTTCCCTTCCTCTGAATAGGATGCAATCAGTAAATAGCCCTTTTCATCGGTGCCACCTCTTGGCCTTCATAGCCCTATCATCTTCTAAAAGAGGTTTCACGGTTCTCACTCTGTGGTGGTCTTTTCACAAGAAATTTCACCATCCAATCTTCATCACGATCGTTAGATTCACACACGCAGAGCTTTGGTCCGTTCATTTCTATTAGATTAGATTACTTACAGTGTGGAAACAGGCCCTTCGGCCCAACAAGTCCACACAGACCCGCCGAAGCATAACCCACCCATTCCTGGGCATTTGCACCTTTACCTAACACTACGGGCAATTTAGCATGGCCAATTCACCTGACCTGCACATCTTTGGACAGTGGGAGGAAACCGGAGCACCCGGAAGAAACCCACGCAGACACGGGGAGAATGTGCAAACTCCACATAGTCAGTCTGAGTCGGGAATTGAACCCGGGTCTCTGGCGCTGTGAGGTAGCAGTGCTAACCACTGTGCCACCGTGCCGCCCACTCACCTAACATTACGGGCTATCCAGCATGGCCAACTCACCTAACCTGCACATTTTTTTGGATTGTGGGAGGAAACCTGAGCACCCAGAAGAAACCCATGCAGACATGGGGAGAATGTGCAGACTCCACAGAGACAGTTGCCCGAGGCGGGAACTGAACCCCTGTCTCTGGCGCTGTGAGGCTGCAGTGCTAATCACTGTGCCGCCGTGCCGCCCACACACCTGCTAACTAACACCTGCTTCTCCAATTCTTTCTCTCGAGGAGAGTACGGTTTCAACCTGTTGACACGACGCACTCGATACCATTGTGAGCCAAAATCCTGTTCTCATTCGAAAACGAATGATTGAACCCTGCCCCTCCCAGACGTCTCGTTTGAAGTTGTCCCTCCACCACCTGCCCAGGTCAACTCAATCCACGCCCCAACTAACTATTTGCATAGCCATAGATATTCTCTGTCTTTCTGTTTCTTGCACCTCTCATTTTCTCCCCTTGTGTCTCGACCGAACAAGTAGCTTTTTTTTCCAGGCCTTACCTTTCCAATCGTCCCTGTCAGGAAAAATGAGGGCAATCGATGGGCGAGACGGGAATAATCCTTTCCCTTCCTCGGTTTGATTTGATTTGTTATGGTCACGTGTACCGAGATACAGTGAAAAGTATTGCTATCCAGGAATTGAATTGAATTGAACTTATTGTCACGTGTCCTGAGCCACAGTGAAAAGCTTTGTCTTGTGAGTAATACAGTCGGATCACATTGTTAAGTAGCATAAATAAGAAAGTAATAGGGAAACAGCGGCAAAAACAAAAGAAAACTGCACAGGTACAGGCGAATATTAAGATTTTGTGAATCCATTCAGTATTCTAACAACAGCAGGGTAGAAACTGTTAGGAAACCGTACCATACATAAGCACACCAGGGTAATTGAAGAGGATGAAGAATACAGTTTCTCACCAGTTCCAGATTCCCATTACCTTCTCGGTGACAATGCTGCACCTCACATCCTGCTGTAAAGCACCTGCTCCTATCCTTAAGTCTACAATCCCTTCCCGAATCATTTACATTTTGTTCCAGCTACAGAAAAGTGGCAGAGAAAGATCGACTTCCATATTTGAGGAGTCCGTTTGTAAGTCTGATAACAGCGGGGAAGAAGCTGCACTTGAATCTGTCCGAACTTATATCTGTTTGTACCTTCTTCCTGATGGAAGAGGGTGGAAGGCAGAATAACCGAGGTTGGAGGGGACTTGATGATACTGGCCACCTTCCTGAAGCAACCAGCTGTGCAGATGGAGTCAACGGATGGAAGTTTGGTTTTCACGATGGACTGGGCTGTTGTATAAAACCTTTCAGAATGTCTTGCAGTTGCTGAGATGCATCCTAATGGGATGTTTTCTGCAATACATCAACAAAAACATGTCAGTGGAATTGTTATCGTGGTGAACTTCCTTAGCCTCCTGATGAAGCAGAGACAGGTAGGGTTAGGGGCTTCCCTGATCAATGACCCGAGGGAAGTGGGTATATATTTAAGACAAAGGGGCAGGAGGTTTAGAGGGGGATGTGAGGAAGAGCGTTTCCTCCCAGACGGTTGGGGGCAGTGGGGGGAGGGAATCACGAACAGGTTGCCTGTAAGTTTGGCAGAGTGCAGAAACCCTCATCACACTTTTGCGTCACCAGAGTAGACATGCTGTTGGAACAATTGCTGTGGGATGTGCAGGGTGACCTCTTGATGGGCTGAAGGGTCTTTCGCTGTGCATAGATCTCTGTGCCTACCCATCCGTGCGTTCTCGGCTCAATCCGATAGTGTGATGATAGAATGTGTGCACAACACCCCAGCAGGGGTATATCCAGTCTGGTAGCGAGATTTGGCGCGCACGTTTGGCGCGTTCGCTCTATCACCTCCCTGCACCCTTTCCCTATGGGTAAGGAGATTCCATATTTGAGGAGTCCGTTTGTAAGTCTGATAACAGCGGCGAAGAACCTGCACTTGAATCTGTCCGAACTATCTGTTTGCACCTTCTGCCTGATGGAAGGCAGAATAACCGAGGTTGGAGGGGACTTGATGATACTGGCCGCCTTTCTGAAGCAACCAGTTGTGCAGATGGATGGAAGTTTGGTTTTCACGATGGAATTGGCTGTTGAATAAAACCTTTCAGAATGTCTTGCAGTTGCTGGGATGCATCCTAATGGGATGTTTTCTGCAATACATCAACAAAAACAGGCCAGTGGAATTGTTATCGTGGTGAATCTCCTTAGCGTCCTGATGAAGCAGAGACAGGTAGGGTTAGGGGCTTCCCTGATGGATGGATCAATGACCCAGAGGAGGTGGGTGTATATTTAAGACACAGGGCAGGAGGTTTAGAGAGGGATGTGAGCAAAGTCGTGTTCACCCAGACAGTGGGGGAAATCAGGAACCGCTAACCTGTAAGGTTGGCAGAGTGCGGAAACCATCATCACACTGAAGGGCTGGTGATAATCTTGCAACACCAAAGTAGATATGCTATTGGGTTAATTGCTGGGAATTGCTGTGGTGTATGCAAGGGCGAACGTTTGATGGGCTGAAGGGTCTTTTGCTATGTATAGATCTCTGTGCCTAGCCATTCGTGCGCTGTCTCCACTGTGCTCGAATCCATCCGATGGTTTGATGATGGGAATTGTGCACAGTACCGCAGCCGGGTCACATCCAGTCTGGTAGCTTCTTGTGCTTTCACTCCATCATCCTCCTGCTCCCTTTCCCTGTGGGTGAGAAGATTCGATTCCCATCTCCAAATAAAGAAGACGGGAGGATGATTGAGGCCATTTTATCCCCACAATCCAGTTCTGCCATTGAATAGGATCATGGTTCAACTCATTCCCCGTTCCTTGTTTTCTCCCCTGTGCCCTTTAGACCCAAGAATGATGCATTTCCCCCTCTAGAAAATATTTAATGTTTTCACCTCGACAGCTTTCAGTGGCACAGAGTTCCACATGGTTGCCCAGTCTCTGAGTCAAGACCATTCGCCTCATCTCAGTTCTCCCCCATTGCTTTCTGTCTATGAACGTCTGATTCTGGACTATCCACCTGAATAGGAGAAAGTGAGGATTGCAGATGCATTCCTGAAGAAGGGCGTATGCCCGAAACGTCGATTCTCCTGTTCCTTTGATGCTGCCTGACCTGCTGCGCTTTTCCAGCAACACATTTTTCAGCTCTATCCACCTGAATCCCCTGCATTTACCACTGTTAGAATTGCTTCGATTTCTGCCGGATCCCCCCTTCTAATTCGTCAACATTCCCAGGGAATATTATCTTCTCTGATTCAGTCCCTCTTCAGATGTCAGTCCAGATATCAGTCTGGGAAACTTTCGCTGCTCTGCCTCTTTTTCCAGAACTATCTTCCTCAGATGAGGAAACTCCAAAACCGCACACACGATACCAGAGGGGTGCTTTCACCCTGTAAAATTGCAGGAAGACCTCCTTGCTCCAAAACTACAGTCCTCTCAGGAGTAAAGTCCAAATCCCATTTACTTTCCTCACATCTCACTGGATCAGGGAATGTTGCGTAAGGGCACTCCTGGATTATTTCAATGTCCCCACTCCCCCAGTGTATCATGATTCAGTAAGTGACAATCTCAATTCAGGTTAATATCCATTTTCAAGATCACCATCATTGACACGAGTTCCCAGCTTCACAGCTTATCAATAGGACTTCAATTCTCCGAGATGTGGGGATAAGAATTCCAAACCACGGCACCAAAGCATTAGCCTCTTTCTCCGGTATTACACTGAAGTGTTGTTACCCCTCAGGTCCTGTCTCCCGAGCTATGTTTCAAAGAGAAGGGATGCCAGGAGGTAGTGACGGCTTTAGACCGAGCGCGCCATCAAGGAGCCCGAGCAAAACTGGAATCAATGTGCATCCGGGGCCAAATTCTCCGGTGGCTGGAGTCACTCCTTGCACAGAGGAACATGCACATTTGCTAGAAATGACACATTTGCTAGAAATGTGTCATTTCAGCTCCTGCACATCTCTGCAGGAGTTCTTCAAGGTAATGTCCTGGGGCTAACCATATTTTCCTGCTTCATCGATGAACTTCCCTCATTAAAAAAAGTCACAAGTGGAGATGTTCGCTGACGATTGTACAGTGCTCATCACCATTCATTACACCTTAGATACTGAGCTGAAAATGTGTTGCTGGAAAAGCGCAGCAGGTCAGGCAGCATCCAGGGAACAGGAGAATCGACGTTTCGGGCATAAGCC
>NC_057758.1:107018-114402 GCF_004010195.1 Chiloscyllium plagiosum
CCTAACCAATGTCCTGTACAGCCGCAACATGACCTCCCCACTCCTGTACTCAATACTCTGACCAATAAAGGAAAGCATACCAAACGCTTCTTCACTATCCTATCTACCTGTGACTCCACTTTCAAGGAGCTATGAACCTGCATTCCAAGGTCTCTTTGTTCAGTAACCCTTAAGGACCTTACCATTAAGTGCGTAAGTCCTGCTAAGATTTGCTTCCCAAAATGCAGCATCTCGCATTGATCGGAATTAAACTCCATCTGCTACTTCTCAGCACATTGGCCCATCTGGTCCAGATCCTGTTGTAATCTGATGTAACCCTCTTCGCTCTCCACTACACCTCCAATTTTGATGTCATCTGCGAACTTACTAACTGTACCTCTTATGCTCGCATCCAAATCATTTATGTAACTGACAAAACATAGAGGACCCAGCACCGATCCTTGTGGCACTCCACTGGTGAGTTTTACCAAGTCAGAATGGTCTTTTTGAGGAATGGAGTGGGAATGGTACTTGGAGAGGAACTTGCAGGGGGTTCGTCTGCTTCCACTCGTCCTTCTAGAGTGTAAGAGGAGTCGCGGTTCGAAGCTGCTCACATTTGAAGGAGACTTGGTGTTTTGCATAGATGGTACACATGCTGCCACTGTGCATCTGGTGGTTGTTCAGAGTGAGTGTTGAAGGTTGGTGTCAGCGCATCAAGCGAGTGGAGGGAGATGGAGCCTGTGTTGTTCTGGTAGTGGAGATATTCTCAAATGTGTGCGAGATGTTCAAAGAAATGATCGGAACATTTCTCCTTCATATTCAGTGGTGAAACCCATATTGTTTTCCCGCTCTATCTATATCTGGGGGGTCTCATTGACAGGGATACTAGCCATCACCCGATTGACGTTTAGTGGTGTTTCCACACTGAATTCCCACCAGCAAGCCAACCTCCCCTCCTTCCCACAAAACCCACAAAATCAACATTCTGAGGGTTACCATTGGGAGAGAATCCAAACATCACCACTTAATGTTGAATGGTAAATGTTTAGGTTGTGAGGGGAAAGATTTAAATAGGATGAAAGGGACAACTTTATCATGGACAGCGTGGTGCCTGTATGGAATGAACTGCCAGAGAAGTGGTGGAGGCTGGTACATGACATCTGTTGGATATATGAATAGGAGGGGTTAGAGGGATATGGACTTAGGGCAGGCAAGTGGGATCCATTCACACAAAAGATAAACAAGTAAACAAACACATTTAATGAAGTTGAACTATGTTGACATCTCACTCTTCAGAAAGTAAATTTATTGAGTTTGTGGAAGAGCAGAACTTTTGGAGCTGATACATTATTCAATGAGGCAAAATAGTCATTACAACCTCGTCTTTAGGAATTTCTACCAAGTCTGGAATCGTTCTGTATAATGGAGAGGAGAATGAGGTTGACGCACTGTCAGAGCATCAGTCTCAGTTTCTGTGCCTCACGTTGTCTCTCTCTGTCTCCATCTCTATTTGATTTTTTCTCTTTCCTTTCTTTGCGATCTTCCCATCACTCCTTTTCTCTCTCTCGCTCACTCTGCCTCAATAGCACTGTCTTGCTTCTCTCCCTCACTCTCTCTCTCTGTCTGCCACTCTCATTCTGCTTTTCTATCTCTGTCTCTCTCCATGACTCTATTTCCGTCTCTCTTCCAATCTGCCTGGTTCTCTCCCATTCTTTCTTCCGGTTTCTGTCTTCCTCTAAACCCTTGCTCTCTCTTCCGCTCTCTATATCTATCTCCCATATCACCCTCTGTTTGTCTTTCTCTGCATGCCTCTCTGTCTCTCTTTGATCGAGGAACTGACCATAATGAGTGTCGATTATTAATCCGGGAAATGTCTATTGACTGTTCAGAATTATACGGAAAAATTGCCTTCTGATTTTTTTTAAATCTTCAGGTTTATTAATCGATAAATGATTTCACGGAGCATACATATGGGATATCTCAAGGCAATGATAAACTGTTTTCTGAACCTAGTCTGAGTCCCAGCATAAATGCCAGTGTTCGTGCAGCAACTCATCAACTGCAGTATGAAGCTTAATTCTATCACAAAACTGTGTAGGTACAACGTCTGGTAGCCCAACCAGTACATGCGGATCCATATAGAATAGAACATTAATAATGACCACAATAGCATGAAATTGGCTGAGATAAACAGCAATAAAATGATGGATTTTTTTCGGCTCTCCATCTCTGGGTCTCTGGGACTCTCCCCACTGCTGGGTACCTGGAGTCTCGCGCGGCCTCTGCTGGTCACGATAATATGCCTGACGGTGAGAACATTGCACAACAGGATTAGGATAAATGGTACACCGGGGGTGAAAATGTTGTAGACGAACTCCATTGCTACCCAGATTGGTGAATTGATAGCGTAACGTCTAATCAGACAAAACCAGGGTTGGTTCACCAACACATACCACTCCGTCAACATGAAATACCAGAACACGTTCTTCAAACAGCTCAGCACAGTCACTGTCCCGAGAACCATAGCTGCCGTTCTCTCATTGCAGTATTTAGTTTTCAGCTTCTGGCAACAAATGGCCACAAATCGGTCAAAGGTGAAAGTGACTGTGAACCAGACTGAACAGTCAGTGGCTCCATAGAGCAGGACAGCATGTATATTACACAAGGGGATGGACTCCAAGAAACGAAAGTGTTTAGTAAATGTAATTGGAATGTGCCTCAATATGAGATCGAGAATAGTAACCAGTAGGTCACTAACTGCCATGGCGACCAGGTAGCGGGTGGTGCATTTCGAGAGACCACAATTGCCCTGACACAGGATCACTATCGTCACAAGGTTAGCTGCATGGAAGGAAAACACAGAGGTACATCAGAAGTCCATTTGGACACGAGGCACTATTTAACTCACCATCAATTCACGGTCTTAAATGTACCAATTTGCCAATGTTATTATATTCAAATAATCGCACACATGAGTAATTATGCACTGGAGATTGGAATGGTCTCGACGCATCAACAGAAGACCAAAAAATCGGCAAATGTGTGACAGTTCAAAATGAGCATAGAATTCCAGTAAAAGTAAGGTGACAATAACAATATAGAAAATTGAATACCAACTAATTTCAGCAATTTCATGTTGAAAATGAATGGTAAGAAAAGCTGGCAACTGATAGGTCGATAGATTATTAAACAAGTGTGGATATAGAACAAAAACAAAGAAAATTTACTGCCCAGGAACAGACCCTTCGACCCTCCAAGCCTGAGCCGATCTAAACCAGTCGCCCAATTCCTAAGCATCTGCATCCCTTTGCTTCTCACCTACCCATGCATCTGTCCAGACGCATCTTAAATGAATCTACTGTGCCTGCTTCTACTACCTGTGCTGGCCAGGTGTTTCAGGCGCGTTCCACCCTCTGTTTGAAATACTTGCCGCGTGAATGCCCCTTAAACTTTTCACCTCTCACCTTGAAAGTGTGATCTGTTGTTATTGAATCCTTCACCCTGAGAGGAAAATCTTATCTCTATCTACCCTGTCCATGACCTTCATGATTATGTAGACCTCAATCAGTTCCCCCCTCAATCTCCTTTTTTTCCAGTGAAAACAAATCTAACCTACTCAACCTCACTTCATAGCTAGCACCTTCCATAGAGCAAAACATCCTCGTGAACCTTCTCTGCACCCTTTTCAAAGGATCCAAATCCTTTTGGTATGGTGGCATTCTAAATGTGGCCAAAACAATGTCTTGTACAATTTTAAAATGACCTGCCCGCTATTATACTTAATCACCCGTCCGATGAAGGCAAGAATACCATATATCTTCTTGACCACTGTATCCACCTGTGCAGCAACCTTCAAGGGTACAATGGACCAGAAATCCCAGATCTCTCTGCTCATCAACTTTTCCCAAGGCTCTTCCATTACTGTGCAATTCGCTCCAGAATTAGACTTCCCAAAACGCATCACCTCACATTTGCCTGGATTCAACTCCATCTGCCACTTCTCCACCCAACTTTCCAACCTATCTATATTCTCCTGTATTCTTTGACTGTTCCCTATGCTTTCTGCTACTCCACCAATCTCCGCGTCATCTGCAATCTTGCTGATCATACCAACAGTGCCCTCTTCCAGATCATTTATGCATATCACAAACAAGATCACTGTGGCACACCATTGGCCAACTTTCTCCATTTCGACAAGCTCCCTTCAACTACTACTCTCTTTCCTGTTGCTCAATCTGTTCATTATCTACCGAGCTAGGACACTCTGTATACCACCTGACTTCACTTTCTCCATTACTTTGCCATAGAGAACTTCATCAAACGCCTTACTAAAGTCCATGTATGTGACATCCACAGCCCTTCCTTCGTTTGTCAATATAATCATTTCCTCAAATAACTCTATTATGTTGGTAATGCATGACCTCCCCCGCACAAAACCATGTTACCTATCACTGATAAGCCCATTCCTTTCCGAATATATCTAGGTTTTATCCATCAGTGCCTTCTCAAGCAAACTTTCCCAACACTGTTATCAAGCTCACTGGTCTGTCATTAGCCGGAATATCCCTACTATGCATCTTGTACAGGTGGAAAGCACAGCAACCCTCCAATAGGCTGGCACCTCGCCTGTGCTTCAGGATGCTACCAAGATATCTGTCAGGGTCCCAGCTTTTTTTTCTCTCCAATCCTCAGCAACCTGGGATAGATCCCATCTGTTCCTGCGTAATTGTACTCATAAGTAACTTCTAACCTATCCAACACATATTCCATACGAATGTCAACATGATCCAGAGTAACAAACTTCTGTCTCTAATGTCAACATTCATCATGACCCTCTTCTCGGTGAACATTGATGCAAAGTAACCAATCAGAATCTCAGCAATTCTCTCAGGTTCAACATACAGCCTTCCTTCATTATCCTTTAGTGGACCAACCCTTTCTCTAGTTACCCACTTCCTTCTTATATAAGAATGAAATGCTTTGGGATTCTCCTTAATTCTGCTCGATAAAGCTATTTTGTGACCCCTTTTAGCCCGCTTGATTCCTCGTTTAAGACTGGCCCTACTCTCCCGATATTCCTCCAGGGCCCATTTTGTTCTTAGCTGCCTGGACTTTATGTACGCATCCCTTTCCCTCTTGGCTAGGGGAACGATTTCTCCTGTCATCCACGGTTCTTGAATCTTGCCATTCCTAACTTTTGCTTTCTACGGGACGTGCCTAACCTGCACTATCTTTAACCTATCTTTGAAAGCCTCCTACAAATGAAATGTGGACTTCCCTTCAAATACCTGTGTCTAATCCACATTTCCCAACTCCTGCCTAATTTTGATATAATTGGCCTTCACCCAATTTAGTATTCTTCCATCGGGGCCACTCTCATCTTTGTCTATGAGTATTCTAAAACTGACAGAATTGTGCTCACCATTCCCAAAGAAATCGCCCACTGCAACTTCTCCCACCTGGCCTGGCTCATTCATTAAACACCAGGTCCAATATGGTCACTTCCCTCATCAGACGATTGACATATTGCCCCAGAAAACTCGCCTGGACACTTCTTACAAATTCTGCACCAAAACTCTGACACTATGCGTATCCCAGTCAATGCTATGAGCATTGAAATCTCCCATCACCACCACCCTGTTGCCTGTACATCTTTCCATAATCTGTTTACCTATTTGTTCTTCTCCCTCATGCTCACTGTTGGGAGGCCTGTAATGCAGACCCAACAATGTAACTGTTCCCTTCTTTTTTCTCAGCTTCACCCATAGTGCCTCACTACTCAAGCAGTCCATAATGTTCGCCTTTAGCACAGTCATGATATCATCCCTGACCAGCAATGAAACACCTCCCTCGTTTTACTTCCCTCCCTGTCCTTTCTGTAGCGTCTCAATCCTGGAAAATATCTGTTGTTGTGAGATTCCAATAAACTGGTCTTACGTTCCATCCGCTCCGCTGCCTACGCATCCGTAGCTTACTTCCTCACTATTGTCAGAGGTGGCGTTCTCACGCACACTCAGAGATGACACTTTCAGAGAAGCTCCCCATAACATAATCAGGATCGATGGAGATCTACCATCATTGACGATCACTTAGAATTATGGAGTAATAGAACTCTACAACAGAAGCAGAACTTTCATTGCAATTGTCCATGCCGGGCATGTGTTCTAAATTAATCTAGTCTCATTTGCCAGCATTTGGCCGAAATTCCCCTGAAACCTTCTTATTCTTGTCCCCATCCAGATGCCTTTTAAATGTTATACTATGGTCCATCACATCCTCTGGCAGCAGATTCCTTTCACACACAACCTTCTGCGGGTAAAGGTTACCGACTCAGGTTCCTTTTAAACAATTCCCCTCATCCTAAATCTGCACCCTTTAGTTCTGCATTCCCCTAACCCAGTAAAATTACTTTGTCCTTTTACGCTGTCCATGCCCCTCAGAGTTTTACAATCCGCCATAAGATTACCCCTCTGCCTCCGACAATCCAGAGTAAACAGCTTCAGACTATTTAGCCTCTCCCGATAAGCCAAACCCTCCATTCCTGGCTACAACCTTGTAAATCTTTTCTGAACGCTTTCAAGTTTGACAACGTCATTCCTGCAGTGGGGAGAACAGAATTGCACACAATATTCCAAAAGTGCTCTAACCAATGTCCTGTACAGCCACAACATGACCTCACAAATCCGATACTCGATGCTCTGACCAATAAACACAAGCATACCAAACCGTCTTCTTCAGTATCCAATCTACCTGCGGCTTTACTTTGAAGGAACTATGAATCTGCACTTCAAGGTCTCTTTGATCGGTAACACTCCCCTGGACATCACCATTGAGTGTATAAATCCTGCCCTGATTTACATTTTCGAAATGCAACACCTCTAAATTAAACTGCATCCACCACTCCTCGGCCCATTAGACCATTACAGCTCTGGTTAACTTCGCTGTCTCTCTCTCTCTCTCTCCAAAATATCATGCCCCTCAATTTAGTTGAAAACAGAGCCAGTCTCGACGGTTGTGGGAGAGGCACTGTGAGAACGGACAGAGAGAATTGTCTAAGAGCACCAGGCAACTATTCTGCTCGAGGTTGGTAGTTTGCAAACAGTGTTTTAAAGAATAGGATGGGTTTAGGGGACAGCATGTTCTGGTGACATTATCATGGAATCCCTACAGTGTGGAAACAGGCCATTTTGGCCCAACAAGTTCACACCAACACACCAATGAGTCTCCCAACCAGACCCAATCCCTTCCTTATTATTTTACATTCGTTCTGACAAATGCACGTAAACTACACCGTCCTGAATACAATGGACAATTTATCATGACGAATTCACCTAACCTGAACATCTTTGGATTGTGGGACAAAACCGGAAAAGCTGGAGCAAACCCACGCGGACACGGAGAGAAT
>NC_057758.1:114583-130154 GCF_004010195.1 Chiloscyllium plagiosum
AGGAATTTCTCCTCTCCACGAGCAGTGAATTTATGGGCTTCTTCGCCACAGAGAGATGTTGTGGTTGGGTCATTCAGTATATTCAAGGCTGAGGAAGAGAGATTTATTAATCAGGCTGGAATTGGAGATATAGTCTCTGAAAGTGGAGTTGGGAATGATTGGATTAGCGGAAATCTCAGTGAACGCCAGAAGGGTTTCATTGGGTCGAATGGCTTCCTCCTGCTCCTCCGCATGAATTTATGAATGAACACACTCGCTGGGCAGTGGCAGGTATGGAGTTGTGCAGATTCTGCTCGGCGATCAGAAAGACTGGGCTGCTGGACTCACTCATGTTCAGTCGATCGTTTGGATTATGCAGCAGAAATCACAACAGCACAGAGCTCTGTGGAGTCTGACACAGGGAAAGGTGTGTACAACACCAGCGCAGTTACTTACCAGGCACAGCAACAGCAGCGAGGAGCGGGTAGTAAATCTGCTCGATACTGATGAGGAAATCATACACCTGATTCTCAGTTTCGACGCTTATTCCCATTTTCTCTCCACAGTAGAAGCTACAATGTTCTCAGGTTCCAACCTCTCCTTGCTCTGCTCCCTGGACATTCCTTGTACCTGATGTACTATTCCCCTCGCAGTGCAGGATCCCACCACGAATGGTGCGCTTATTTGTCAGAGAAGGCGCCCCTTCAGGGACGAAATCAGTGCCCTCAGAGACCGGGATTAGTTCACTGAGAACAAACAGCTTAGGTTAACCCCTTCTCCTCCCAAAAGCCTCGCCATTGTTCTACGTTTCCGAAAGGAATATGGTTCTGTCTGCGGTCGGGAAAGGAGGACGGAAGAAAGGGAAAAAAAAGTGGATCGACTCTGTCTTATAAACACTGGGGATGTTAGTAAAGTTAGCAAAGCGCATTCATAGGCAAAATTGGGTACTGCAAACGTCCATTTTCCTGCTTCTTGGATACTGCCTGACCTGCTGTGCTTTTCCAGCACCACTCTAATCTTGAAAGTGCATTTATAACTGAGCAGGAGCATGTTGCCTTAAAATGATTGATAGTTTCTTACTGAGTGGTACCACGTGTCCATAATCTGTATAGAGGCTGCTTGATAATAGCCATCTGATTGGTTGCACTTCTGTTTTAGGTGGTATGTGTTCGGGAGAGGTAGGGAAGATGCTACCGAAAGAGTTTTGGCGAATCTTTGCAGTGTGTCTTATAGATGGCGCATATTTGTGCCACTGAGCTTGCGTGGTGTAAGGTGTGGGTGTTTGGGGATGTCATGCCAATAGAGTGGGCCTACTTTTTCCTGGATGGTGTCACATTTTTGGGGAGGGTCAAGGACAGACGATCCGAATCATGATTTTTGCCTTTCTGTTCGTAACGCAGCGAAGTACAATCCCCCCCCACCGATCCTCAAAACTGACCCAACTATTTCCCGGCAAGGCTTTTGTGTTAGCAATCCCAGGAACCAATTTTCAATACCAGTTTTGGCGTTGCAGCAAAAGACTCAGAAATGCGTGAGCAATGCAATAACATTGGGGGAGGCGTCAACGAAATGTCTGAGGCAGTGTTTTTCATGCAAAGGGTGGTGAGTGCCTGGAACCCGATGCCAGAGGAATCCATGGAAGCAGGCGCAACGGCAGCGTTCAAGAAATAGCTGGATGAATACGTTAAAGGGAAGGGAAGAGAAGGAGATGGTTCCTGCAAGTAAAACCAGTTTTAGTTTGGAATGGCAAAATGAGTCCACGCAGGCTTGATGGGCCGTAGGGTCTGCTCCTGTGCTGTAATCTTCTTCAGTCTTGGTCCTATTTGTCGAACAGAATGACACAACAAAGTAATCGATTGATGTCGATGATTTAAACCCAAGAACCTTTGTGTCCAGCACCATTCACCAAAAAGACGGGCAGACAAACACAGGTCAACCCCTCCCAGACTCTCACAATTACCAAATTAGTGTTGTTATATATTTTGGGGGTGGGGGCGCGCCCAGAGTTAGACGATTTCGGACTTGCCCCCATTTGGGGAGAGTTTACTGAGTTTGTGGAAAAGCAGAGGTTTTGGTGAATGGTAAGATTTCAATGAGGCGCCTGGAACCCGCTGCCAGAGGAATCCATGGAAGCAGGCGCAACGGCAGCGTTCAAGAAATAGCTGGATGAATACGTTAAAGGGAAGGGAAGAGAAGGAGATGGTTCCTGCAAGTAAAACCAGTTTTAGTTTGGAAGGGCAAAATGAGTCCACGCAGGCTTGGTGGGCCGTAGGGTCTGTTCCTGTGTGGAACTCTTCTTCATTCTTGGTCCGATTTGTTGAACAGAATGACACAACAAAGTAATCGATTGATGTCGATGATTTAAACCCAAGAACCTTTGTGTCCAGCACCATTCACCAAAAAGACGGGCAGACAAACACAGGTCAACCCCTCCCAGACTCTCACAATTACCAAATTAGTGTTGTTATTTATTTTGGGGGTGGGGGCGTGCCCAGAGTTAGATGATTTCGGACTTGCCCCCATTTAGGGAGAGTTTACTGAGTTTGTGGAAAAGCAGAGGTTTTGGTGAATGGTAAGATTTCAATGAGGCAAGAGCAATATCAATCCTCTCCCAAACCCAGAATTGTTCCGTCCAATGGAGAGGGGAAATCAGGTAGGTTCACTGTCAGAGTCTCTGTCTCTATCTTTGTGCCCGACACCCAGCCCTCTCTCATTCTCTCTGTCTCGCCACAACCTGATTATCACTTGCACTCTTATTCTCTGTCTCTCGCTTCCTCCATCTCTGTCTGAGTCTCTCTCTCTCTCTCTTTTGGTCTCTCTCTCTCTCTTTGTATCTATCTATCTCGGCGCGTCCCCCATTCGGAATCTCTTGTTCTGTCATTTTGCATCTTCGTGCATATTCTTCTATCTCTCACTCTAACCCCCTCATATTGCCTCTCTTCCACTTTCTCTCTCTCTCTCGGTCTCTGTCTGTCTCTCGCCGTCTCTCTGTACCTCTCCCTACGTGTTTCTGTGTGTCAGTCTGACTTTCTCCCAGTCTCTCTTTTCGTCCCTTTATAATACCTGATCATTGGACTAACCAGCTGTGCTGGGCTTAGCTCCTGCCTAAACCGTTTCAGCCATGTTTACGTTTCCTTCTGGATATTTTAGGTGAGGTGCCCCTGTTAGTTTCAAATGCACCGTGTCAGTATTACTCAGCAGCCTCCTGTGGGGAACCTTGTCAATGTCCTTCTAGAAATCTGATGAGATCAGATCAACTGGCTCTCCCTTGTCAAAATTGCTCGTTAATTCCTCAAAGAAATCTAACAGAATTGTTAGGCATGATCTCCACTTGATGAAGCCGTGCAGACTTCACCCAATTTTACTGTGAACTTCCAAGTATTCTCTAACCTCATCTTGAAGGATGGACTCTGAAATCTTTTCAATGGACATGGTCAGGGCAAGAAACCAATAAATTCATGTCTTTTGCGTCCTCCCAACTTCTTAAGCTCGGATTTGGTATTTGCCATTTTCCTGTCACTCCCTGACTCCAGGGATTCCTGAACAATCATCACCAATTACTCAACAATCTCTCAGCTATCTCCTTCAGAACTCCGAGATGCAGTCCATCTGATCAATGACATATGGCCACCTTCAGCCCTTTCAGCTTACCCGAGCACCTTCTCCTTCGAGAAACACCACAATCACCTCAGTCCCCGTTTCTCTGGAAATTCTGCTAAGTTGCTACCCCTCTGAAGATTGGTGCAGAGTACTAAATCACATCCACCTGTATGTCCTTGTTCCCTATTACTATTTCTTCAGCCTCTCTTTGCAGCGTTCCAAATGTGAGTTTTTACTGTGTAGCGAAACACTCATGTAATCTTCTTTGATACTACTAGCTAGCTTTCTCTCATATTTCATCTTCTCTACCTTATTTCATTTTTTATAGTAATACTGTGCTGATATTTAAAGGATTCCCTATCCCTTGGCCTCCCCCTAGTCTTCAACACACTGTATGCATTTTTTTCGTTTGTTTCTATGCTCTTCCAGATTTCCCTCGCCAACTACGGCTGCTTCACCCTTCCCTTTGTATGTTTCGTCTTCCGTGTGACGGTATTTTCTTGTCCCTCCCGAAATACCCCTAGAATTTCCTGCCATTGCTGCTTCACCATCTTCCAAATACCATTAGCCAGTACCTCCATCATGTTTTTGTAGTGAATGCCGGGTGATTGAGAGTCTCAAAAAATCAGTGCAAATGGCCTGAGTGGAGAATGGACGGGCTGAGTAACAAGAGTCTGCAGATGACCAAGCGTGTCAGTGCGAGTCAATTGTCCACAGCTAAATAGTGAAGGGCCGACCTATCACCTTCAGGTCAGCGTCCTCCAAGGCGACCTTCGAGACGCGTGACAATGCAGACTCGCTGAGCAGGAACGGATCGCCAAGCTCTGTCCCCATGAGGACGGCCTCAACCATGGTCTTGGGTTCATCTCGCTCTAAATATAAGTCCACTGCACTGTTCTGTGTAACACCTTCCTTCTCGTCCTGTTTTTGACGCCATGACATCGATAACTTGCTATTATCTCTCTTCCTTAATTAATGTGTGCTGTTCTTGATTGCTTGTTACTTTGTTCAGACTCTCAGCATGCGACTCTGATAGCTCCTCGTTATTGCAGACATTTGGTATGCCTCCAGCACCATTTTAATTAAAATAATTCTCTCTCCGCCTTAATTAATTGAATCCTAGGTTCATAGATCATACTATTCGCACTTATATTTTGACACTATTAATTTGCTGAAATTATCTTGCCATGATCGATCTGTCCACTTGTAAGTTCCCTTACTATGCACTTCCTTCCACTTCAACTGACGAAGATGCAGCTCTCCAAAGGCTTGTAATTTCAAATAAGCCAGTTGGACTATAACTGGGTGTGGAGTGATTTCTGACTTTAAACAGCTCAGCGCAGTCACTGTCCCCAGAACCACAGCTGCCAGTGCCTCAGTGCAATATTTCGTTTTCAGCTTCAGTCAACAAATCAGTCTAAATTGTAAGAGACGGTGAATCAGACGGAGCGGTCAGGAGCACAATAGAGCAGGTCTTTCCCCTGGGATTGGAGAATAGGGTGAGCATGACAGGGTAAAGGATTTAAAGGGACCTGAGGGACAATTGTTGCACGGATGGAATGAGATGCCAGAGGAATTGGTGGAGACTGGTACAGTTACAACATTTAAAAGACATCTGAATGGGGCATGAATAAGAAGGGTTGAGAGGAGCATATGCCAATTATTTTGTAAATGGGACTAGGTTATGTTGGTATGTCTGGTTGGCAAGACCGAGTTATACCGAAGGGTCTGTTTCCATGCTGTACATCTCTATGGCTCTGTGACAGTGTGGACATTTCAAATGGGGATGGATACAGGAAGCGAAATGTCCTGAGCATTACCAATGAGAGACAGCCTGACCATTCAATCTCGACAAACAATTGTGTTACCATCACTGAGTTTTGACCCATTCTTATTACAACATTCTGGAGGTTGCCTTTCTGCAGTAACTGAACTGGAGACATCTATATAAATCCAGTGGCGGCAAGAACAGGTCAGAGGTTGGAAATCCTGCAGCGATTAACTCACTTCCTGACATCCCCAGCAGATCCTGTCCCACCATCTACACGGCACAAATCAGCAGTGTGATGGAATACCCCTCACTTGCCTGGATGGGGGTGGGGGGAACTCCAACAAACATTCGACAAGTTCAACACTGTCTGACAAAGCACCCAGCCCCTCCCCACTCCATCCACATGTTCCCCTTTCTGCGTTTTTGCTCATTTCCCCATTTGCAGATGCCAACGCCTTTCCAGCGCAGGGAACTCCAAAGTATCCATCAGCAGAGTCTCTTGGAACCCGAGTTCGTCCCCTCCACTAAATGAGATGCAATCGGTAAATAGCCCTTTTCAGTTGTCCTCCCCGTAGGGCTTCCTGGTCCTATTGTCATATGAATGAGCTTTCAAGGTTGTCACCCTGCATTGGTCCTTCTGCAAGACATTTAGTCATCCCGTCTTCGTCCCGATCATTGGATTCACGAAAATACATGTTGGATTTTGTCCATTCAATTTTATTACGAGCATAGATCCCATTCCAATTTGTACACAAACGATGATCCCTGTCCCCTCCGGATGCCTCGCTTAAATTTGCCCCACTACGATCCCAGGTGATCTCTTTCCCACGATCCTATCAACTCTTAGTGAGAGAATGGATATATTCTCTCTGTGTGTCTTGTGTGTCCCTCATTTCCTTCCCTCGTGTAAATGCTGCATGCGGCATTTCGCATTTTGTACAGATGTTACCTTTACAGTCGTCCCTCTCGGGTAAATGATGAGGGGCATAGATGGACTAGACGAGAACAATCGTTTCCTTTCCTCGATTTGATTTGATTTGTTATTGTCACATGTACCGAGATAGAGTGAAACGTGTTGTTCCACGTGCTATCCAGAAATTGAATTGAATTGAATTAAACTTATTGTCACATGTACCGAGGCACAGTGAAAAGCTTTGTTTTTCAAGCAATACAGGCGGATTACATAGTTGAGGAGCAACGATACGCAAAAAATAGGTAAACAGCAGCAAAACCAAAAACACAGGTCCAGGCGAATGTTAAGACTTTGTGAGTTGATTCAGTAAACTAACAACAATAGGGTAGAAACTGTTTCAAAATCGTACCAGATTTTAACACATCAGGTTAATTGAAGAGGTGAAGAATACGGTGTCTCACCAGTTCCAGATTCCTATCACCTTCTGGGTGACAATACTATTCCTCATTTATTGCAGTAAAGCAACTGCTCCTTCCCTTAAGTCTATAATCCCTTCCTGAATCATTTACGTCGTGTTCCAGCTACAGAAAAGGTGCAGAGAAAGATAAGCTTTCATATTTGAGGAGTCTCTTTGTTAGTCTGATAACAACAGGAGAGAAGCTGCACACGAATCGTAGGGATGTTTTGTTCAAAGTTCTGCATCTTCTGCCGATGGAAGAGGGTGGAAGAGAGAATAACTGAGGTCGGAGGGGACTTGATCATACTGGTAACCTTCCCGAAGCAACTGGATCTGCAGATGGAGTCAACGGATGTAAGTTTGTTTTTCACGGTGGACTGTGCTGTTGTTTAAAACCCTTCAGAATTTCTTACAGTTGCTGGGATGCATCCAGATGGGATGCTTTCTGCAGTACACCCACAAAAACATGTTAGTGGAATTTTTGTCGTGCTGAACGTCCTTAGCCTCCTGATGAAACAGAGACAGGTAGGGGTAGGGGCTTCCCTGACGGAATGATAAATGACCCGGGGGAGGTGGGTGTCTGTATAAGACACGGGCCAGGAGGTTTAGAGGGGGATGTAACGAAGAGCGTTTTCACCCAGACGGTGGGGGTATCAGGAACCGGTTACCTGTAAGGTTGCCATAGTGCTGAAAACCACATCACACTGAAGGAGGAGTGATAATCTTGCAATGCCAAAGTAGATACGCTATTGGGTCAATTACTGGGAATTGCTGTAATGTATGCAGGGCGAACGCTTGATGATCTGAAGGGCCTTTCGCTGTGTCTGGATCTCTGTGCCTAGCCATTCGTGCGCTGTCTCCACTGTGCTCGAATCCATCCGATGGTTTGATGACGGGAATTGTGCACAGCACCGCAGCGGGTCGCATCATGTCTGGGAGAGAGGTTTGGCACACCTTTTTGTGCTTTACTCTCACATCCCTCGACACCCTTTACCTGTGGGTAAGGACATTCGACTCCCTTCTCCAAATAAAGAAGACGGGAGGACGATTGAGGCCATTCATCCCTACAATCCAGTTCTGCCATTGAATTTGATCATGGCTGATTATTCAGCTCATTCCCCGTTCCCTGCTTTCTCCCCTGTACCTTTTAGACCCAAGAATGATACTTATCTCCCTCTCGAAAAAACTCAATGTTTTCCCCCGACTGCTTTCAGTGGCAGAGAGTTCCACAGCGTTGCCCAGTCTCTGTGTGAAGACCATTCTCCTCATCTCAGTTCTCCCCCGTTTCTTTCTGTCTCTGAACCTCTGATTCTGGTCCCCGGGAACATCCTTCCTGTGTTTACCGCTGTTCGGATTGCATAGGTTTCTGTGGGATCCCCACTCCTAATTCCTCTACATTCCCAGGGAATATTATCTTCTCCGATTCAGTCTCTGTTCAGACGTCATCCTAGCCCCCCGGATATCAGTCTGGGAAACTTTCGCTGCTCTGCCTGTTTTGCCAGAACATTCTTCCTCAGATGAGGAGACTCCAAAATTGCTCACACGATACTGCAGGGTTGGCTTTACCCTATACAATTAGATTAGATTACTTACAGTGTGGAAACAGTCCCTTCGGCCTAACAAGTCCACACCAACCTGCCACCCATTCCCTTACATTTACCCCTTTACCTAACACTATGGGCAATTTAGCATGGCCAATTCACCTAACCATCTTTGGACTGTGGGAGGAAACCCACGCAGACACGGGGAGAATGTGCAAACTCCACACAGTCAGTCGCCTGAGTCGGGAATTGAACCCGGGTCTCTGGCGCTGTGAGGCAGCAGTGCTAACCACTGTGCCACCGTGCCGCCCACAATGTGTAGCAAGGCCAACCTGCTCCCAATCTCCAGTCCTCTCAGGATTAAAGTCCAAATCTCATTGACTTTCCTCACGTCTCACTGGATCAGTGAATGTGGCGTAAGGGGACACCAGGATTATTTCACTGCCCCCGCTTCCCCGTGTATCACCATTCAGTAATTGACAATCTCAATTCAGATTAATTTGTATTTTCAACATCACGATCATCGATACTAGTTCCCAGCTTCATAGCTTATCAGCAGGACTTCAATTCTCCGAGATACAGGGATGAGAATTGCGACCCGTATCTCCAAAGCATGAGCCCATTTCTCCTGCGTTCCGCTGGAGTGGTGTTACCAGTCAGGTCCTGTCTCCAGAGCTACGTTTCAGAGAGAAGGGGTGCCAGGCGATAGTGACTGCTTTCGATATCAAGTTTGTATTCGAACGAGTGTGCCATCAAAGGGGCCTCAGCAAAACTGTAATCAAAGTGTGTCTCGGGCCAATCTCTCCGGTGTTTGTACTCATATCTGGCACAGAGAAAGATGGCCATAGTTTTTGGAACTGAATCATCTCAGCTCCAGGAAATCTATGCATTTGCTCCTCAAGGTATTGTCCTGCATCTAATCATCTTGTGCTGTTTCACCAATGTACTTCCCGTTGATTAAAAGAAAAGATAATTGGAGATGTTCGCCGATCATTGCACAATGCTCATCACCATACAAGACTCACCAGATACTGAAGCAGACCAGGGTCAGCGCAACAAGTTCTAGACAATATCCGGGCTTGGAGATTTAATACCTTACCTTTTCGTTAGAGAGAAGGAGGTTGAGGGATGATTTAATTGAAGCATAAAAGATAATGAGAGGGTTAGATAGGGTGGACAGTGAGAGCTGTTTTCTTCAGATGGCTCGTACGAGAGGATGCCATTTAAATTGAAGGGTGATAGGTATAGGGCAAATGTCAGTGGTAATTTATTTACTCAAAGAGTAGTCGGTGCGAATGCCCTGCCTGGAACAGTAGTAGACTCGCCAATATTAAGGGCATTTAGTGGTCATTGGATAGCCGTATCGGTGAAAATGGAATTGTGCAGGTTAGATGGGCTTCAGATAGGTTCCACAGATCGGCGCAACATTTTACACTGTAATGATCTATGTTCTATGTCCTATCTTTCATGTGAAAGCCCGTGCAGTGCTCTTTGGGGCGAGTTCCAGGACATTGACCCCGGAAGGCCTGTAGGATTGTATGATGTCGTACCAAGTCAGAATAGTCCTGTTGTGGAATGGGATAGGGGTGTTACTCGGAGGGGAACTTGCAGGGGGTGCTGCTCCCCCTCGCTCGTCTGCTTCCCCTCACCCTTCTATGGTGTAAGAGGGGTTGCGTTTTGAAGGTGCTGACATTTGAAGTAGCCTTGGTGTGATGTATAGATGGTACACACTGTGGCCACTGTGCATTTGATGGTGGACAGAGTGAGGGTTGAAAGTGGGGGTCAGCGCATCAATTGAATGGAGGGGTGGAGCCTGCTTTGTTCTGGTGGCGCAGAGATTCTCAAATGTGTCGGAGCAGATCGAAGAGATGACCGAAATATCTCTCCTTCATATTCAGTGGTGACACCCTTATTGTTTTCCCCACACTATCACCATCCGGGGGGAGTGGGGGTCAGCGCATCAATTGAATGGAGGGGGTGGAGCCTGCTTTGTTCTGGTGGCGCAGAGATTCTCAAATGTGTAGGAGCAGATCGAAGAGATGACCGAAATATCTCTCCTTCATATCCAGTGGTGACACCCTTATTGTTTTCCCCACACTATCACCATCCGGGGGGTTCACATTGAGAGAGACACTAACCATAACCCGCTTGACATTTAGCGGTGTTTACAACACTGAAGTCACAGCACCTGGCCCCGCCCAACAAAATCAACATTCAGGGGGTTATCACTGGGAGAGAATCCAAACATCACCACTTAGTGTTGAATGGTATCACCATCTCTGAATCACATGACTGTCATAATCGCGACCATTCATGGCTCCATAGGTACTGTTATAGTGTGAATCCAAAAGTAGCTTGACCTGGACACAATATACATGCTTTGGGTCACAATTAGCAAAGGTTCTGTGGATTTTGGTCGCACAAAGAGACCTCGGGATGTTGATTAATCGTTCCTTAACATCGCAAGGACAGGACAGTGATGAACGTGATTAACTTTATTGATCAGCGCACTGAGTGTAAGAGTTGGGAGGTCATGCTGTGGCTATACAGAACATTGGCTAGGCCACTTTTAGAATATTGAACGCAGTTATAATTTCCCTCCTACAGGAAGGATGTTGTGAAACTTGAAAAGGTTCAGAAACGTTTTCAGAGAATGTTGCCAGGATTGCAGTTGTTGAGCTATATGGGGAGGATGAATAACCTGGAGTTGTTTTGCCTGCAGCGCCGTTGGCTGAGGGGTGACCTTAGAGATGTGTATAAAAATCATGACGCGAGTGCATAAGATAAGGTAACTCAAGGTCTGATCACTGGGGTGGGGTAGACCAGGACTAGAGGGCAAATGTTTAAGTTGAGGGGGGAAAGATTTAAATGGAATGAAAGGGGCAACTTGATCATGGAAAGCGTAGTGCCTGTATGCAACGAACTGCCAGAGGAAGTGATGGAGGCTGGTACAGGGCAGTTGTTTGCGTATATGAATAGGAAGATTTAGATGGATATGGGCCATGTGCTGGAAAGTGGGATTCATTCACACAAAACAAAACAAATAAACAAGCACATTTGATGAATGTGAATTGTGTTGACATCTCACTCTTTGGAAAGTAAATTTATTGAGCTTGTGGAAGAACAGAACCTTTGGAGATGATACAATATTCAATGAGGCAAAGAAGACATTACAACACGTCGTTAGGAATTCTCTATCAAGTTGGAATCATTCTGTAGAATGGAGAGGAAAATGAGGTTGGCACACTGTCAGAGCCAATGTCTCAGTTTCCGTGTCTCACTCTGTCTCCCTCAGTCTCCATAACTCTTTAATTTTTCTCTTTCCTTTCCTCTTGATCTTCCCATCTCTCTTTTTCTCTCTCTGGCTCTCTCTGACTCAATGACACTGTCTCGCTTCTGTCTCTCTCTCTCTCTCAGGGGTGACCTTAGAGATGTGTATAAAAATCATGACGGGAGTGCATAAGATAAGGTAACTCAAGGTCTGATCACTGGAGTGGGGTAGACCAGGACTAGAGGGCAAATGTTTAGGTTGAGAGGGGAAAGATTTAAATGGAATGAAAGGGGCAACTTGATCATGGAAAGCGTAGTGCCTGTATGGAACGAACTGCCAGAGGAAGTGATGGAGGCTGGTACAGGGCAGTTGTTTGCGTATATGAATAGGAAGATTTAGATGGATATGGGCCATGTGCTGGAAAGTGGGATTCATTCACACAAAACAAATCAAATAAACAAGCACATTTGATGAATGTGAATTGTGTTGACATCTCACTCTTTGGAAAGTAAATTTATTGAGCTTGTGGAAGAGCAGAACCTTTGGAAATGATACAGTATTCAATGAGGCAAAAACGACATTACACCACGTCGTTAGGAATTCTCTATCAAGTTGGAATCATTCTGTAGAATGGAGAGGAAAATGAGGTTGGCACACTGTCAGAGCCTCTGTCTCAGTTTCCGTGTCTCACTCTGTCTCCCTCAGTCTCCATCACTCTTTAATTTTTCTCTTTCCTTTCCTCTTGATCTTCCCATCTCTCTTTTTCTCTCTCTGGCTCTCTCTGACTCAATAACACTGTCTCGCTTCTGTCTCTCTCTCTCCCACCCCCCACCCCCCACCCCTCTCTCTCGCTCTCTCTGTCTGCGACTCTTATTCTGCTTTTCTATCTCTGATCTCTCCATGTATCTCTTTCTGTCTCTTTCCCACCTGCCCGGTTCTCTCTCATTCCTTCTTCCTGCTTCTGTCTCCTTCTAAACCCTTTCTCTCTCTTCCGCTTTCTGTATCTCTCTCCCCATATCACCCTCTGTCTGTTTTTTTCTGCTTGCTTAACTGACTCTCTTTGCCTCTCTCGCGCTCTCCCTGTCACAATCTCAGATCCCACCATGCTCCTTCTTTTGGCTCTCTCGCTTGCTGACGATCTGTCTGTCTTCCTCACTGTACCTGTCATTCTGTGTACTTCTCGTTCTCTGCAGCCTATGGATTGCAGGGAAATAGATGGTGACATCTCGCAAAATGTCCAGATTACAGAGGAGGAAGTTCTGGATGCCTTGAAACTGTTAAAGCTGGATAAATCCCCAGGACATGATGAGGTGTATCCGAGAACTCTGTGGGAAGGTAGAAAAGTGATTGCTGGGCCACTTGCTGAGATGTTTGTACCATCGATAGTCACAGGTGTGGTGCCAGAAGACTGGAGGTTGGCAAACGTGGTGCCACTGTTTAAGAAGGGCCGTAAAGACAAGTCAGAGAACTATAGACCAGTGAGCCTGACCTCAGTGGTGGGCAAGTTGTTGGTGAGCGACAGGATGTACATGTATTTGGAAAGGCAAGGACGGATTAGGGATAGTCAACATGTCTTTGTGCGTGGGAAATCATTTCTCGCAAATTGGTTGAGTTTTTTGAAGAAGTAACAAAGAAGATTGATGAGGGTAGAGCAGTAGATGTGATCTATATGGACTTCAGTAAGGCTTTCGACAAGGTTTCCCATGGGAAGCTGATTAGCAAAGTTAGATATCATGGAATACAGGGAGAACTAGCCAGTTGGATACAGAACTGGCTCAAAGATAGAAGACAGAGGGTGATGGTGGAGTGTTGTTTTTCAGACTGGAGACCTGTGACCAGTGGAGTGCCACAAGGATCGATGCTGGGCCCTCTAGATTTTGTCATTGACATAAATGATTTGGATGCGTGTATAATAGGTACAGTTAGTAAGTTTGCAGATGACACCAAAATTGGAGGTGTAGTGGACAGCGAAAACCAAAATTGGAGGTGTAGTGGACAGCGAAAAGGGTTACCTCAGATTACAACAGGACCTGGACTAGATGGGACAATGGGCTGAGAAGTGGCAGATGGAGTTTAACTCAGATAAATGCGAGGTGCTGCATTTTGGTAAAGCAAATCATAGCAAGACTTAATGGTAACTACCTAGGGAGTGTTGATGAACAAAGAGACCTTGAAGTGCAGGTTCATAGCTCCTTGAAAGTGGAGGCGCAGGTAGGTAGGATAGTTGACAAGGCGTTTGGTATGCTTTCCTTTATTGGTCAGAGTATTGAGTACAGGAATTGGGAGGTTATGTTGCGGCTGTAAATGACATTGGTTTAGGCCACTTCCAGCACCACTGATCCAGAATCTGGTTTCCAGCATCTGCAGTCATTGTTTTTACCTATATGATTAGGGATGGTTTGGAGGAATTGTGCTGGCAGATGGGATTAGATTGGGCTGGGATATCTAAACGGCATTGACATGTTGGACCAAAAGGTTTATTTCCATTCTGTACATCTCTATGACTATATGACTCTGTCTGACCATAGTGAGTGTCGATCGTTAATCTCGCGAATGCCTATTGACTGGTCAGAATTATAGAGAATGTTAGACTTCTGATTCTTTTTTAATCATCAGTTGTATTAATCGAGAAATTATTTCACGGAGCATTCCTATGGGATATCTCAAGGCAATTATAAACTGTTTTCTGAACCTAGTCTGAGTCACAGCATAAATCCCAGTATTAGTGCAGCAACTCAGCAACTGCAGTATGAAGTTTAATTTCATAACAAAAATGTGTAGTTACATCGTTTGCAGGTACAACCAGTGCATGCGGATCCATACGGAATAGAACATTAATAATGACCACAACAGAACGAAATTGGCCGAGACAAACAGCAATAAAAGGATGGAATTTCTTCGGCTCACCATGTGTGGGTCTGTGGGACTCGCCCCACTGCTGAGTGCCCGGAGTCTCTTGCAGCCTCTGCTGGTCACGATAATGTGCCTGACAGTGAGAATATTGCACAACAGGATTAGGACGAATGGTATGCCAGGGGTAAGAATGCTGTAGACGAACTCCATTCCTACCCAGAATGGCGAATTAATCGCATAGCGTCTAATCAGACAAAACCAGGGTTGGTTCACCAACACATACCACTCCGTCAACATGAAGTACCAGAAAATGTTCTTTAAACAGCTCAGCACATTCACTGTCCCCAGAACCACAGCCGCCGTTCTCTCACTGCAGTATTTACTTTTCAGCTTCTGGCAACAAATGGCAACAAATCGGTCAAAGGTGAAAGTGACAGTGAACCAGACTGAACAGTCAGTAGCTGCATAGAGCAGGACAGCATGGATATTACACAAGGGGATGGACTCCAAGAAATGAATGCGATCTTTAAAAGTAATTGGAATGTGCCTCAATATTAGATCGGGAACACTAACCAGTAGGTCACTAAATGACATGGCGACCATGTAGCTGGTGATGCATTTAGAGAGACCACAATTTCCCTTACACAGGATCACTATCGTCACTAGGTTAGCTGTGTGGAAGGAAAACATAGAGGGATATCAGAAGTCCGTTTGGACACAAGGTAATAATTTAACTCATCATCAATTCACAGTCTTAAATGTGCCGTTTTGCAACTATTATATTTGAATGATAGCACCCATGACTGATTATGCACTGGAGATCAGAATGGTCAGAAATTAAACATCAAAAAAGGATTTTAAAAAGCAGTAGAAGTGTTGTAGTGGAAATTGAGCATAGATTTCTAGTAAACGTAAAAGGGACACTAACAATATCAAAAATTGGAGTCCAATTGATTTGGACAAGTTCATACAGAAATTGAATGGTTAGCTAAGCTGGCAACTATAGTTTGAAAGATGATTAAGCAAATGTGGAAATATGTCTGCTATTGTGACACTCCAATAAATTTGTCTTACATTCCATTCCCTCCTCTGTCTATGCATCCATAGCTTAGATTCTCGCTATTGTTGGAGGTGAAGTTCTCACACGCACTCAGAGTTGACACTTTGAGAGAAGCTCCCCATAACA
>NC_057758.1:130654-155244 GCF_004010195.1 Chiloscyllium plagiosum
TGTGGTTTGTTTCCACTTGGATTGTGTGGAGTGGAAGTGAATGGGAGGGGCTTTGAGTCTATTGGGACTTTGGAGGTAGAGACTGAATTGAAAAGGGGTTTGTGTTCATTCAGATTACGTGGAGTTTGGAGTGAACAGGAAAGGGGACTGGTTGCATTGGGATTGTGCAGAATGGGAGTGAATGGGAAGTGACTTGGGTCCATGGGGATTGCATTAAATGGGATTGAACGGAAGTGGGTTTTAGTCCGATGGAATTGGTGTGAATGGGATGTGATTTCTGTCCATTGCGTTGGCATAGAGTGGGAGTGAGCGGGAAGGGGTTTGGGTCCATTAGAAATGTGCAGAATGGGAGTGAATGGGGATAGGTCTCGGATCATTTGGATTATATAGAATGGGAGTGAATGAGAAGGGGCTTCGGATCATTTCGATTATGTGGAATGGGAGTGATTGATAAGGGGTTTCGGATATTTGCATTATGTAGAATAAGAGTGAATGGGAAGGGGTTTCGGATCATTTGGTTTGTGTTGAGTGGGAATGGATTGGAAGGGTTTTGAGCCCTTTTGGATTGTGTGGAGCGGGACTGAACGGGAATGAGTTTTTGTCCGAATGGTATTGTGTAGCTTGCGAGTGAACTGGGAGGGGTCCGGCGACATTTTCATCAAAACTGATGTTGACACCCCTCTGAGAGCATGAACCGAAACAGTCAAAGAGGAAAATATCACTCTATAATCTGTCAAAGGAGAGTGAAGGGTTTTGCAGCCTGTTTTTCAGCAACCGCTGGTGGTTGAGTAAAATAAATCCCTCACACTGACTATAAAATCAGCAAGTAGAAACTCATTTGTCTATCTCAGTGAGCAAATGAAATAAACTATTAACAAAACCGAATAAGTCCCTTCTGGCTACTAACTACCAGGACTGTACATAATTCTCCAAGTGCGGCTGCACCAGAGTTTTGTGCAGCTGTAATATGATCTCCTGGCGCCGAAACTCAATCCCTCTGCTAATAAAAAAATAACAAATCGGATGCCTTCTGAACAAACCTACCAACCTGGCTAGCAACTTTCAGGGAACTATGCACATGGCATCGAGATCTTTCTGTTCATCCACGTGATCAAGTATCCGACCAATCGTCCAGTAAATTTTATTCATGTTACTCCTTCCAAAGGGAATCAACTCCCACCTTTTTGCGTTAAACTCCATTTGATACCCCTCAGCCCAGCTCTGCAGCTTAAGGATGACCCTCTGCAACTTCCAAATCCCTCTGCACTATGCACAACTCCACTGATCTTAGTGTCATCCACACATTTACTAACCTATCCTTCTACACCCTGATCCAGATCATTATACAAATGACAAAGAGCAGCGGTGCCAAAACAGATCCTTGCGGGACACCACTTGTAACCGAACTCCAGGATGAAAATTTCCCATCAACCACCACCATCTGTCTTCTTACGGCTAGGCAATTTCTGATCCGAACCACTTAAAGCACCCTCAATTCCATATCTCTGTGTTTTCTGCAATAGCCTACTGTGGGAAACCCTATCAAACGCTTTACTGAAATCCAAGTACACCATATCAACTGCTTTACCCTCATCCACCTGTTTGGTCACCTTCACAAAGAACTCAATAAGGTTTGTGACCTACCCTTCACAAACCTATGTTGAGTATCCCTAATTAAAATATCCCTTTCTAGATGATTAGAAATCCGATCTCTGATAATCCTTTCCCAAACGTTACCCATTACTGATGTCAAGCTCACTGTTCTGTAATTGCCAGGTTTATCTCTACAGCCCTTCTCGAACAAGGAGACGACATTTGATATCCTCAAGCCTTCTGGCACTATTAATGTAGACAATGACGACAAACATTCTCTTCCCTAGCTTCCAAGAGAATCCTCGGGTACATCACATCCGGCCCAAGGGACTTAGCTATTTTCATACATTCCAAATTATTAACATCTCCTGTTTATGAATCTCAATCCCACCAAGTCCAGTAGCATGTATTTCAGTATTGTCCTTGACAACACTGTGTTTTTCCAGTGTGAAAATTGACAAAAGATATTCAGTTAACATCTCTCCTAACTCTTTGGACTCGATGCACAACTTCTCACTATTGTCCCTGACTGGGCCTCATTTACTTCAGTCATTCTTTTAATCCTGACATATCTGCGGAAAGTTTTCGGGTTTAACCATGGTTCCCTCCCTCGACACTGCCTCCCTGCCTGACAGGTGCGTACTTACATGCAGTAGCAGTCCCATGAACAATTTTCCACATTTGAATTGTGCCAATTCCCTGCAGTTTCCTTCCCCTTCCTATGCATCCTAAATCGGATGAGATTTAGTCACGGCGTTCACTTTCCAAAAACAATGCAGACTTTCCCAACTTCCCAAATTCTATATTCAATGCCCTGACTCCTGAAAGACGTTCTCTTAAGTCTCTTATTGGATGCTGATCCCTGCTGCCTTAAAGCTTCTATGTTTGTATTTACCTGTTTGCCAAGGGATGTGTTCATGGGATGCTACTGTATTGGAGCAGTTAATTAGTAATAGTTAGTGCATTGGGTCAGTTAGGTTTTCCGATAGTTCTCCAACACATTCCACATTGCACTTACATTTTAATTATTTTTAACGGTTATTTTCTTTTGCATTTTATTAAACAATACACAGCTTACAAAACAATTAACACTAGCAGCTGTATACAGAGAAACAGCCCTTTTACAAGCAGCAAAGCCAGGCTCCAAACCCCATGTTCAACCAGCTTTCAGGAAATGAGGACAGATCTCAGATCGCACTTTCAATTACCACAAAGCAGTAACAAATACATGCAAGACAGTCCAATTACATAAAAAAAAACATTGCATAAAATGCAGACCGGCCTTCAACATTCCAGCCACTCTAAGGCAGCCCACCCCTACGCCTCTTCGAACTCTCAGTCTGCCCCATGCCCTTTCCGGTTCTCAGTCCGCCCTGAGACACCTGCCGGCCACCTCTACGACAGCCCGTCCTGCTTCCCCAACGTCCTCCCCACCCAGGATGACAGTGGTCAGGACGGCCTACTCACATTCTGGCTTCCCTAATCGCACTCCACACCTTCTGGCCACTTCTAGGACAGCCTGTCCCGGTATCTGCACGGGGTGACAGTGCTGAGGACAGCCTACCCACATTCTGGCTCTCAGTCTGCCCCTACCTACCATATGGCTCTCGCCCACCCTAATGTGCCAACCGGCCTTTGGACTGCCCTGCACTTTCATTTTATCGTGTTTCGACTGTAGTGTTTAAATAAATTTTGTTTTGCTTACAGCCGAATGGTTTGACCAGCTGCAACACTCCTGGAACACCCACTTTACCTGCCTTTAAAATAAGCAAACGTTAGGGAGGAGGCTACTATCTTAAAATATTTTCAGGGGATCTGGTCTGGTCCATAACAACCTAGGAAGCATCTGTACTGATTTTGCGTCATTGGTAGAGAGGATTTCAGCTAACTGGATGGCCTGATGAGGATCATTTAATTCTGCTGTCATTTATGCTTCAGTCCTGCTAACGTGCGGAGGGTTTCCTGGAGGAGACTTACGGGATATCTCAGGACAATCGTACGCTGCTCCCTGAACGGCGCCTTAGTCACAGCATAAACCCCAGTGTTAGTACAGCAACTCAGAAGCTGCAGTATGAAGCTTAATTCCATCAGAAAAAAAAATGTATAGATACAGCATTTGGTAACCAAAGCAGTACACGCGGATCCATATAGTGTACAACCTTACAACATCATTAAATTGGCCGAGATAGCCATTTGTAATATGATGGATTTCCTTTGGCTCTCCATCTCTGAGTCTCTGGGACTCTCCCAAATTTCTGAGTGTCCTCCGGGCTCTGCTGATCATGGGGATGTTTCTCACCATCAAAGCATTGCACAACAGGATCAGGAGAAATGGGGCACCTGGGGTGCTGTAGATGAACTCGGTTGCAACCCAGAATGGTAAAATGCTCAGCGTGCAATCTAATCAGACAAAACTGGGGTTGGTTCACCAACACTTAGCACTCCGTCAATATGAAATGCTAGAGCATGTTCTTTGAGCTGCTCAGCACAGTTACTGTGCACAGAACCACAGCGGCCATTTCCTCTTTGCAATATGTACTTTTCAGCTCCTGGCAATAGATGGCGACAAATCGGTCAAGGGTGAAAGCGATGGCGAACCAGACTGAACAGTCAGTTGCTGCACAGAGTAGGACAGTGTGAATATTACACAGAGGAATGGAGTCCAGGAAATGAAAGTGCTCTGTAAAAGTAATTGAAATGTGCCTCAATATCAGATCGAAAAGAGTAACCAGTATGTCAGTTACTGCCGAAGCGACAAGGTAGTGGGTGATGCTCTTAGAGAGACTGCGATTTCCCTTGCACATGATCACAATCGTCACTCGGTTAGCTGTGTGGAAGGAAAACATACAGGGACATTAGAAATCCCGTCGGACACAGAATAATATTTTAACTCAGCACCAATTGACAGTTTTACATGTGTCTTCTTGCATTGGTTGTTATATTCAAATGATCACACCCAGTTCTGATCATGCACTTGGAGATGACAATGGTCTTGAAAAGCACAGCAGGTCAGGCAGCATCCCAGAAGCAGGAAAATCGACATCTCAGGCAAAAGCCTGCTCCTGCTCCTCGGATGCTGCCTGACCTGCTGTGCTTTTCAAGACCATTGCCATCTCCAAGTGCATGATCAGAACTGGGTGTGACTGCAAGGACTGCAGGACTGCAGATGCTGGAAACAAGAGTCTAGATTAGAGTGGTGCTGGAAAAGCGCAGCAGGTCAGGCAGCATCCCAGAAGCAAGAAAATCGACATCTCAGGCAAAAGCCTGCTCCTGCTCCTCGGATGCTGCCTGACCTGCTGCGCTTTTCCAGCACCACTCTAATCTAGACTCTTGTTTCCAGCATCTGCAGTCCTTGTTTTTACCACGACAATGATCCTGGCAAAAATTTGTAGAGAATCAGAAAGCTGTAGAAATGGGTTAGTTGCATAGAACAATCAGCTCTGATTTTGAAAAGAAAACACGTACCAGGGACACCAGCAACATCGAGAATTAGAAACAAATTAATTTGGACAAGTTGATGTAGAAATTGAACGGTAATACACGTTGGTAACCAATAGCTAGCAAGATGGTTAAACAAGAATGGATTGTGACATTCTGATAAATTGGCCTTACATTCCATTTGCTCCTCTCCCTCTGCACCTGATTGTGTCATTGGTTTTTAATGTTTTCAATATACTAAATTCAAGTTTGATTGGAGTTTGGTGTTTTGGGTATAATTTAAACTGATTGGCCTAATTCAAGTTTGTTTTTGTCTCCAAGCAACCAGCTACTCTAGCTGCTGGACCAAACGGTTACATTGCATCTTGTTCAGAACACTTGGTGCTGTCAGGTAGTACTGCCAGCTTTTAACGTTCCTAAAGGTACAGTAGACTTCTACACCTTCACAACAATACTCAGAGATAACACTTTGAGGGAAGCTTTTGATAACACAAGCAGGGTCGGAGGTGACCTAAGGGAATTGATCATCACGAAGAGTCAATGAGACATAGAGATCTACAGCACAGAAACAGAGCCTTCAGACATCCTAATCTAATTCAATCCTATTTGCCACCATTTGGCCCATCTCCCTCTGATTCCTTGTCGCTCAGATCCCTTTTAAATTCCCACTCCCCCCCACCTTACTCTCATCCTATGCCTTCTAGTTCTGTACTCCATGGCCTAAGTGGCCTAACCAATGACCTTCACAGTCACAAAATGACCTGCCAACTCCTGTACGCAATAAAGGAAAGCATAGGTCCTATGTACCTGCGACTTTACCTTGCAGGATCTATGAACCTGCAGTTCAAGATCTCTTTGTTCAGTAATTCAGTGTTTAAGTCCTGCCCTGATATGCCTTTCCAAAACTCAGCACCTCAGATTGATCTAAATTAATCTCTTTCTGACACTTCTCGGCCCACGACATCATCACAGCTCTAGTTCAATCCTCTCTCCCTCTCCAACACATCTCCTACCTCAATATAGTCGAAAACAGAGCCGGTTTAGAGTGGTTTAGGGAGTTACCGATCGAAAGGGTAGAGTGAGTTGTCTAAGGACCCCAGGCAACTATCCTGGTCTCTGAGTGAGGTCAGAGTATATTGTATATTCAATATTTAGTATATTGAAAACATTAAAAACCAATGACACAATCAGATGCAGAGGGAGAGGAGCAAATGGAATGTAAGGCCAATTTATCAGAATGTCACAATCCATTCTTGTTTAACCATCTTGCTAGCTATTGGTTCCCAATGTGTATTACTGTTCAATTTCAATGTCAACTTGTCCAAATTAATTTGTATCTAATTCTCGATGTTGCTGGTGTCCCTGGTACGTGTTTTTTTTTCGAAATCAGAGCTGATTGTTCTATGCAACTAACCCATTTCTACAGCTTTCTGATTCTCTACAAATTTTTGCCAGGACCATTTGCAAGCAAACGTTTAAGAAAAGAGGGTGGGCTGAGGGGAGAGCATGTTCTGGTGATATTATCACCGAATCCCTACAGTGTGGAAACAGATCAATTGACCCAACAGATCCACACTGATACGTCCAAGAGTAAATTACCTGGACCTATTCCCCCCTTCATTTAACCCTGACGAATGATCCAAACATGATGAGCAATTTAGCATGGCCGTTTCACCTAAGCTGCACAAGTTTGGATTGTGGGAGGAAGCTGGAGCACTCGGAGGAAACCCGCGCAGTCACAGGCCGAACATGCAACCTCCACACAGCCGCCCAGAGGCTGGAATTGTACCCGGGACCCTGGCGCTGTGATGCAGCCGTGCTAACCACTGAGCCACCGTGCCACCCACAATTATCGTTAAATTGTTCATTCAGAAACAGCGGCAATGCTCCCAGAACCTGTGTTCGCGCCTCTCGATGGCAGGTTATGGAGTTTTCATTCAATCAATAAATGACTCCAGTGATGCTGGGGAAACATTTCCCAATTGTCTCGAATGAAACTTGTCTGGTTCTGCCTACGCCTGGGAGGAAGTGAGGACTGAAGATGTTGGAGATCAGAGTCGAGCGTGTGGAGCTGGATAGGGGCAGCAGGTCAGGCAGCATCCGAGGAGCAGGAGAATCGCTGTATCGGGCATAAGCCCTACATCAAGAAACCTTTTGGACCACTGCTGTTGGCCACTTTTAAAAATAACTCAGACCCAGGCATAGGTGGATGGGTTAGTACGTTTGCAGATGACACTAAAGTCAGTGGACAGTGTGGAAGGACATGGAAGGTTGCAGGGAGACTTGGATAAACTGCAGAATTGGGCTGAGAGGTGGAAAATGGAGTTCAATGCAGATAAATGTGAGGTGATTGACTGAGGGAGGAATAACAGGAAGGCAGAGTACTGGGTCAATGGAAAGAGTCTTGGTAGTGTGGATGTGTGTAGGGATATTGGAGTCCATGTACGTAGATCCCTGAAAGATGCCACCCAGGTGGATAGTGCTGTTAAGGAGGCATACGGTGTGTTAGGTTTTGTTGGAAGAGGGATTGAGTTCTGGAGCCATTATGTCATGCAGAAACTGTTGCGCCAGCACTTGGAGTACTGTGTGTAATTCTCGTCGGCCCCTTACAGGAAGGACGTGGGAGCATTGGAAAAGGTGCAAAGGAGATTTACCAGGATGTTGCCTGGTCTTATGAGGAAAGGCTGAGAGACTTGGGTCTGTTCTCATTGGAAAGAAGAAGGCTAAGGGGGGGATTTGTTTGAGACATACAAGATGATCAGAGGATTAGATAGGGTAGGCAGTGCAAGTCTTCTTCCTAGGATGATGACGTCAGCGTGTACGGCGGGACATAGCTACAAATTAAGGGGTTTTCGATTTAAGACAGATGTCAAAGGCAGGTTCTTTTTTCAGAGAGTGGTAATGCCCTGCCTGCCAATGTGGTTAACTCAGTCACACGAGGGAGTTTTAAACATGGATGAGGATGGGATAATGTAGGGGGGACGGGCTTAGATTAGTTCTCAATTCGGTGCAACATCGGAAGCCGAAGGGCCTGTTCTGCGCTGTATTGCTCTATGTTCTATGTTCTAAGCCTGGTACGACACCCCTCAGTGAGGATCCCCACCAGCTCCCATCTCGTTTTTGAGCAAAGATGGTTGTCACCTATTGGCAGGTTCTGAATCAACCTGTCTATGGTTCCAAATTTGGAAACGGAGGGAACCCTTTCAGAAGAAGGGGTGGCCCACTGCAGACAGGGAGGAGGAAGAATTCCTTCTTTCCGAGAGGAAAGAATCTATGGAATTCTTGATTGCCAAGGGGTGCTGTGGCTGGGTCATTCAGTATATTTAAGGCCGAGAGAGAGAGATCATTTTATTTCTAATCTGGCTGGAAAATCAGAGATAGTGTAGGACAGTAGAGTTGAGAACGATTGGATTAGGCATTAATTCATTGAACGGCCAAAGAGTTTCAATTGGTCAAATGGTATCCTCCTGCTGGACCGTCTAACCGATTTATGATTGAAAACACTGCCCGGGGGTTGGCAGGTAGAGCTGGGGCGTGTGCAGATCCTGCTTAGCCAAGACAAAAGCAGTGTTGCTGGGCTCCCTTAAGTTCGGTCCATCGCTCAAGTTAGACGGCAAACATGGCAACAGCGCAGAGCGGTCAGACACTGGGAAAGGTCTGTAATGCACCAGCGCAGTTACTCACTGGGTACAGCAACAGCAGCAAGGAGCGGGTAGTAGATCGGCTCGATCCTGAGGAGGGCACGATACACCTCCACTTCAACAAACATCCAGAGAAAGTATATACCTGTCAGGGTGAAAGGGAAGGCTGGTAGGTATAGGGAACGCTGGATGACTGAAGAAATTGAGGGTTCGGTTAAGAAAAAGAAGGAAGTATATGTCAGGTATAGACAGGATAGATCGAGTGAATCCTTAGAAGAGTATAAAGAAAGTAGGAGTATACTTAAGAGGGAAAACTGGAGGGTAAAAAGGGGACATGAGACAGCTTTGGCAAATAGAATTGAGGAGAATCCAAAGGGTTTTTACAAATATATTAAGGACAAAAGGGTAACTAGGGAAAGAATAGGGCCCCTCAAAGATCAGCAAGGTGGCCTTTGTGTGTAGCCACAGAAAATGGAGGAGATACTCACTGAATATTTTGCATCAGAATTTACTGTGGAAAAGAATATGGAATATATAGACCGTAGGGAAATAGATGGTGACATCTTGCAAAATGTCCAGATTACAGAGGAGGAAGTGCTGGATGTCTTGAAATGGCTAAAGGTGGATAAATCTCCAGGACCTGATCAGGTGTACCCGAGAACTCTGTGGGAAGCTAGAGAAGTGATTGCTGGGCCTCTTGCTGAGATATTTGTATCATCGATAGTCACAGGTGAGGTGCCGGAAGACTGGAGGGTTGCAAACGTGGTGTCACTGTTTAAGAAGGGTGGTAAAGACAAACCAGGGAACTATAGACCGGTGAGCCTGACCTCGGTGGTGGGCAAATTGTTGGAGGGAATCCTGATGGACAGGATGGACATGTATTTGGAAAGGCAAGGACTTATTAGGGATAGTCAACATGGCTTTGTGCGTGGGGAATCATGTCTCACAAACTTGATTGAGTTTTTTGAAGAAGTATCAAAGAAGATTGATGAGGGCAGAGCAGTAGATGTGATCCATATGGACTTCAGTAAGGCGTTCGACAAGGTTCCCCATGGGAGACTGATTAGCAAGGTTAGATCTCATGGAATATAGGGAGAAGTAGTCATTTGGATACAGAACTGGCTCAAAGGTAGAAGACAGAGGGTGGTGGTGGAGGGTTGTTTTTCAGACTGGAGGCCTGAGACCAGTGGAGTGCCACAAGGATCGGTGCTGGGCCCTCTACTTTTTGTCATTTACATAAATGATTTGGATGCGAGCATAAGAGGTAGAGTTAGTAAGCTTGCAGATGGCACCAAAATTGGAGGTGTAGTGGACACCGAAGAGGGTTACCTCAGATTACAACAGGATCAGGACCAGATGGGCCAATGGGCTGAGAAGTGGCAGATGGAGTTTAATTCAGATAAATGCGAGGTGCTGCATTTTGGGAAAGCAAATCTTAGAAGGACTTATACACTTAATGGTAAAGTCCTGGGGAGTGTTGCTCAACAAAGAGACCTTGGAGTGCAGGTTCATAGCTCCTTGAAAGAGGAGTCACAGATAGATAGGATAGTGAAGGCAGCGTTTGGTATGCTTTCCTTTCTTTGATAGAGTACCGAGTACAGGAGTTGGGAGGTCATGTTGCGGCTGTACAGGACATTGGTTAGGCCACTGTTGGGATATTGTGTGCAATTCAGGTCTCCTTCCTATTGGAAAGATGTTGTGAAACTTGAAAGGATTCAGAAAAGATTTACAAGGATGTTGCCAGGGTTGGAGGGTTTAAACTATAGGGAGAGGCTGAACAGGCTGGGGCTGTTTTCTCTGGAGCGTCGAAGGCTGAGGGGTGACCTTATAGAGGATTACAGAATTATGACGGGCATGGATATGATAAATATACACAGTCTTTTACCTGGGATCAGCGAGTCCAGAACTAGAGGGACATAGGTTGAGGGTGAGAGGGGCAAGATATAAAAGAGACCTAAGGGGCAACTTTTTCACGCAGAGGGTGGTACGTGTATGGAATGAGCTGCCAGAGGATGTGGTGGAGGCTGGTACAATTGCAACATTTAAGAGGCATTTGGATGGGTATATGAATAGGAAGGGTTTGGAGGGATATGGGCCGGGTGCTGGCAGGTGGGACGAGATTGGGTTGGGATATCTGGTCGGCATGGACAGGTTGGTCGGAAGTGTCTGCTTCCATGCTGTACATCTCTATAACTTATTCCCCAATTTCACGCTGCATCGTAAGAGTCAGTGTTCTCAGATTCCAATTTCTCCTCTCTGTACCTCTCGCTCTGTCTTTCGGTCTTTCTGTCTGACTTTCCCCTCACCTCTCTTTCTGTACCTTCACCTCTCTCACTCTGTCTCTCTCCTTCTGTCTCACGTTTTTTCTGTCTATCTCCCTGTCCCTGTGTGTCTGTCTCTGTTACCGTACATGACGTTGGGACTGACAGACTGCGCTGTGTGAAGCTCATATCTGAACACCTGAGGACGTGTTTCACATTTCTCCGTGGATATGTTGGTGAGTCGTCACTGTCACTTACGAATGGCACACATCAGCATTTCGTAGCAGCCTCCTGTGCAGCACCATGTCAAAGACCTTCTGGAAATCCGAATAGATCACGTCAACTGGCTCACCGTTGTCTAACTCTCAACAATCGCAACACAGTCCAGGACAAAGCAGCCCCCTCCATCGACATGCTCACACGTCCCTTCATCACTCACTCCAAAACCATCACCGTTGAGCAGTGTTTACCATCTATGCAGAAATTCACTGAGGGTCTTGAGACAGCACCTTCTAAACTGATGGGGTGTCAACCTTTAAATGCAAGGACAGCAGATACATGGGAACACCAGCCTCTGCAAATTACCTTCCAATTCACTTGCTATCATGACTTGGAAATAGCTCGGTTATGAGTTCAGTGTCACTTGGTCAAAATCATGGAGCTCCCTTCCTCACGGCACTGAGTGGCTCACCCCTCCATTCATAGGGCACTGCAGTGGTTGGAGAATGCAGGTCACTACCACTGTCCTTGGAGGGTTAATGCTTCGGCCGCTCTGCATCGTCAGAGTATCTGCACTGATTGGCTCAGCACTGTCGGAGGGTCAATGCTGAGGGAGCTCTGTACTGTTAGAGGGCCAGTGCTGAGGGAGCTCTGCACTGTCGGAGGGTCAGTGCTGAGGGAGCCCCGCACTGTGGGAGGGTCAGCGCTGAGGGAGCTCTGTACTGTTAGAGGGTCAGTGCTGAGGGAGCCCCACACTGTGGGAGGGTCAGCGCTGAGGGAGCTCGGTACTGTTTGAGAGTCAGCGCTGAGGGAGCCCCGCACTGTCAGAGGGTCAGCGCTGAGCAAGCTCTGCACTGTCGGAGGGTCAATGCTGAGGGAGCTCTGTACTGTTAGAGGGTCAGTGCTGAGGGAGCTCTGTACTGTCAGAGGGTCAGTGCTGAGGGAGCCCCACACTGTGGGAGGGTCAGCGCTGAGGGAGCTCTGTACTGTTTGAGAGTCAGCGCTGAGGGAGCCCCGCACTGTCGGAGGGTCAGCGCTGAGCGAGCTCTGCACTGTCAGAGGGTCAATGCTGAGGGAGCTCTGTACTGTTAGAGGGTCAGTGCTGAGGGAGCTCTGCACTGTCGGAGGGTCAGTGCTGAGGGAGCTCTGTACTGTTTGAGAGTCAGCGCTGAGGGAGCCCCGCACTGTCGGAGGGTCAATGCTGAGGGAGCTCTGTACTGTTTGAGAGTCAGCGCTGAGGGAACCCCGCACTGTCGGAGGGTCAATGCTGAGGGAGCTCTGTACTGTTAGAGGGTCAGTGCTGACGGAGCTCTGCACTGTCGGAGGGTCAGTGCTGAGGGAGATCTGTCCTGTTTGAGAGTCAGCCCTGAGGGAGCTCTGCACTGTCAAACGAGGATTTTTGAGAACGCTCTGCAGTATGGGAGGTTTAGGGATGAGGGGTATCCGGACTAGCGCCGAGCTGATAGTGAGGGAGCGCCAAAGTTTTGGAGGATCAGTTCTGAGGAAGGGAGAGAGGGATGGAGAGAATGGAGGGGAGCGATAGAGAGACAGATAGAGAAGGAGCGAGAGTAGCGCAGAGAAAGAGGGAGAGGGAGACAGAGAGACAGAAAGGGAGAAAAAGAGAGATTGCAGAAAAAAATAGACAGAGAACGGAGGGAGGGTCAGAGAGAGAGAGAGACAGAGGGATAGACAAACAGACACACAAATTGAGAGTGGGAGAGACAGTCAGTGACCGAAACAGAAATGGGTGCACTGTCCCTTTATATTTTCTTATGAGTTTGCCCTGGAAATCCCACTTGAGAGTATCTGTGGTCTCCCTGCACCAAATGGATTGTCACGAAACAGACAGTCAGCTCACCATCACATTCTCGAGGAATGGCCTGACCAGAAACAGACGCATCCCATCAAGGATTAAATCACGCGTTTCCAGCTTACAATCACAAAGCTTCCCGGGAAAATTGCAGGTAAAGGAACTTTAACGTGAAAGTTCAGACCGACGGGATCGGTCGTGATTACTTGTCGCAGTTGTCTGTTGTCAGCAATGAGGAAAACATCTCCCTGAAGCAGTGGCGAGGTCACCTTTCACATCTACATAAGACCACTCCGCCCCCTTCTCCAATGTCAACATTTCTCTATTGATTTGTCCGACCTCCTTTCTGTGTTTTTTTTTGCTCATTTCCCCAGCTGCAGATGCCAACATCATTCCCGTGCAAGGAACTCCGAAGCTTTCGTCAGGAGAGTCTCCTGAAACCTGAAGAGGATGCAGTCAGGAAATAGCCCTTTTCATCGGTGCCACCTCTTGGCCTCCATGGGCCCTATCATCTTCTAAAGAAGGTTTCAGGGTTCTCACTCTGCGATGGTCTTTTTTGGGAAGACATTTCACCATCCAATGTTCATTCGGATTGCTAGATTCACACACACACACAATCAGCTTTGGTCCGTTCAATTCCATTGTGAGGTAAAATCCTGTTCGATTGACCCCTGTCCCTCCCGGATGCCTGGCTTGAAGTTGCCCCTCCATCTCCTGCCCAGCTCAAATCAATTCACGCCCCTACAAACCATTTGCATAGCCATGGATATTCTCTCTCTCTCTCTCTCTCTGTCTCTTGGGCCTCTCATTCCCTCCCCTTGTGTCAGTGCTCGATGGAACAAGTGTTTTTTTTCCAGGCGTTACCTTTACAGTCGTCCCTATCAGGTAAAATGATGAGAGGAATCGCTGGGCGAGACGGGAATCATCATTTTCCTTCCTCGGTTTGATTTGATTTGTTATGGTCACGTGTACCGAGACACAGTGAAAAGTATTGCTCTGCGTGTTCTCCAGGAATTGAATTGAATTGAACTTCTTGTCAGGTGTCCTGAGGCACAGTGTAAAGCTTTGTCTTGTGAGTAATACAGTCGGATCACATTGCTAAGTAGCATAAATAAGAAAGTAATAGGGAAACAGCGGCAAAAACAAAAAAAAAAATACACAGGTACAGGCGAATATTAAGATTTAGTGAATCCATTCAGTATTCTAACAACAGTAGAGTAGAAACTGTTAGGAAACCGTACCATACATAAGCACATCAGGGTAATTGAAGAGGATGAAGAATACAGTTTCTCACCAGTTCCAGATTCCCATTACCTTCTCGGTGACAATGCTGTCCCTCACATCCTGCTGTAAAGCACCTGCTCCTTTCCTTAAGTCTACAATCCCTTCCCGAATAATTTACATTTTGTTCCAGCTACAGAAAAGTGGCAGAGAAAGATCGACTTCCATATTTGAGGAGTCCGTTTGTAAGTCTGATAACAGCGGGGAAGAAGCTGCACTTGAATCTGTCCGAACTTATATCTGTTTGTACCTTCTGCCTGATGGAAGAGGGTGGAAGGCAGAATAACCGAGGTTGGAGGGGACTTGATGATACTGGCCGCCTTCCTGAAGCAACCAGCTGTGCAGATGGAGTCAACGGATGGAAGTTTGGTTTTCACGATGGACTGGGCTGTTGAATAAAACCTTTCAGAATGTCTTGCAGTTGCTGGGATGCACCCTAATGGGATGCTTTCTGCAATACATCAACAAAAACATGTCAGTGGAATTGTTATCGTGGTGAATTTCCTTAGCCTCCTGATGAAGCAGAGACAGGTAGGGTTAGGGGCTTCCCTGATGGATGCATCAATGACCCGAGGGAAGTGGGTGTATATTTAAGACAAGGGGCAGGAGGTTTAGAGGGGGATGTGAGGAAGTGCGTTTCCTCCCAGACGGTTGGGGGCAGTGGGGGGGGAATCACGAACAGGTTGCCTGTAAGTTTGGCAGAGTGCAGAAACCCTCATCACACTTTTGTGTCACCAAAGTAGACATGCTTTTGGAACAATTGCTGGGAATTGCTGTGGGATGTACAGGGTGACCTCTTGATGGGCTGAAGGGTCTTTCGCTGTGCATAGATCTCTGTGCCTACCCATCCGTGCGTTCTCGGCTCAATCCGATAGTGTGATGATAGCATGTGTGCACAACACCCCAGCAGGGGTATATCCAGTCCGGTAGCGAGATTTGGCGCGCACGTTTGGCGCGTTCGCTCTATCACCTCCCTGCACCCTTTCCCTATGGGTAAGGAGATTCAAATCGCTTCTCCAAATAAAGACGATGGTGGGGGGGAGGATTGAGGTCACTCAGCACCCACAATCCAGTTCTGCCATTGAATGGGATCATGGCAGATTATTCAACTCATTCCCTGTTCCCTGTAGTATCCTTTCGACGCAAGAACGATATCTATCTCCCTCTCGAAAATATTCCATGTATTTTTGCCTCGACTGCTTTCTGTGGCAGAGAGCTCCACAGGGTTCCCACTCTCTGAGTCAAGACCATTCTCGGCACGGTGGCACAGTGGTTAGCACTGCTGCCTCGTTCTCCCCGTGTCTGCGTGGGTTTGCTCCGGGTGCTCCGGTTTCCTCCCACAGTCCAAAGATGTGCAGGTCAGGTGAATTGGCCATGCCCGTAGTGTTAGGTAAGGGGTAAATGTAGGGGTATGGGTGGGTTTCGCTTCGACGGGTCGGTGCGGACTTGTTGGGCCGAAGGGCCTGTTTCCACACTGTAATCTAATCTAATCTAATCCTCACCTCAGTTCCCCCCGCCCCGTTATTTTCTGTCCATGAACCTCTGATTTGGGATTCTCCACCCGGGTCACCAGGAACATCCTTCCTGCCTTTACCACTGTTAGAATTGCTTAGGTTTCCGTGGGATCCCCCACTCCTACTTCCTTCACATTGCCAGGCAATATTGTCTTCACCAATCCAGTCTCTCTTCAAACGCCAGCCCTGCCATGCCAGCAATTGATCCGCAAAACTCTTTGCTGCTCTACCTCCGTTGCCAGAACTTTCCTCCTCAGATGAATAGACTCTAAAACCGCTCACATAATACTTCAGGGGAGCCTTCACCCTGTACAATTTCAGCAAGACCTCCTTGCCCTCAACCCCCCCTCCCAGGTCCCTCGGGGATTAAAGTGCAAATCCCATTTACTTTCCTCTCCTCCCACAGGATTTCTGATCAGCTTCGGGTGCATAACGGGCACTCCGTGACCATTACCCTGCCCCCTGCTTCCCCAGTGTATCGCCATTCAGCGAGTGACAGTCTCAATTCGGATTAATTTGCGCTTTCAAGATCACCGTCACCGACTCGAGTTCCCAGCTTCATAGCTTATCAATAGGAATTCGATTGTCTGGGATGTAGGGATGAGAATTGCAATCCACGGCTCCAAAGCATTAGTCGACTTCTCCTGTGTTAAACTGAAATGTTGCTAACAGTCAGACCCTGTCTCCAGAGCTGGGTTTCGAAGAGAAGGGATGCCAGTCACTTGTGATGGTTGTCGATATTGGGGCTGCGTTCGAACGAGTGTGTCATTAAGGAGCCTGAGCAAAACTGGAATCAAAGGGTATCGGGGGCGAACCTCTCCAGTGTTTTGACTCATACCTGGCACAGAGGAAGATGGCCATTGTTGTTAGAACTGAATCATCTCATCTCTAGGCAGGAGCTCCTCAAGGTCAAGTCCTGGGTCGGGCCATCTTCTGCTGCTTCAACAATGAACTTCCGTCGATTTAAATTAAAAAGTCAGAATTGGAGATGTTCGCCGATGATTGCACAATGCTCAGCGCCATTCAAGACTCCCCAGATGCTGTCCAGGGTCAAACGCTGCAAGTTCTGGACAATATCCGGGATTGAGATTTGTTATCTTGTATTTTCGACACCGAGATGGAGGTTGAGAGATGGTTTGATTGAGACATAAGAGATAATCAGAGTATTACATAGAGTGGACAGTGAGAGGCCTTTTACTCAGATGGTGATGGCTAGCGTGAGGGGACAGAGCTCTCAATTGAGGGGTGACAGGTAGAGGACAGATGTCAGAGGTAGTTTCTTTACTCAGAGAGTAGTCGGGACGTAGAATGCCCTGCCTGCAACAGTAGTCGACTCGCCAACGTTAAGATCATTTAATGGTCATCGGATAGTCTTATGGACGAAAATGGACGTGTGTGGGTTAGATGGGCTTCAGATTGGTTCCATCGGTCAGAGCAACTTGGAGGGTCCAAAGGCGTGCACCGCACTGTAATGTGGAATGTACGATGTTGTAACAAGTCAGAACGGCCTTGTTGACGAATGGGGTTGGAGTGGTACTTGGAGGGAAATATGCTGGGAGTGGTGCTCCCACTCCATCTTCTACTTGCCCTCGTGGTTCTAGGGTGTTCGAGAAGTCGCGTTTCAAAGGCGTCGACATTTGAAGTGCCTGGGTGAGACGGGTAGATCATACACACTGCTGCCACTGTGCATTTCGTGGTGGACAGAATGAATGCTGAAGATGAGGGTCAGCGTGCAATCATAGAGTCATAGAGATGTGCAGCATGAAAACAGACCCTTCGGTTCAACCTGTCCACTCCGACCAGATGTCCCAACCCAATCTCCTCTCACCTGCTGATCCCAGGGAAAAGACTTTGTCTATTTACCTTATCCATGCCCCCCCTCATAATTTTGTAAACCTCTATATGGTCACGCCTCAGCCTCCGACGCTCCAGGGAAAACAGCCCCAGGCTGTTCAGACTCTCCCTCTAGCTCAAATCCTCCAACATCCTCGTAAATCTTTTCTGAACCCTTTCAAGTTTCACAACATCTTTCCGATAACGCTATCTCATGTCCCTTTTTGCCCTCCTGATTTCCCTCTTAAGTATGCTCCTACTTCCTTAATACTCTTCTAAGGATTCACTCGATCTATCCTGTCCATACCTGACATATGCTTCCTTCTTTTCCTTCACTAAACCCTCAATTTCTTTCGTCATCCAACATTCCCTATACCTAACAGCCTTCCCTTTCTCCTTGACAGGAATATACTTTCTCTGGATTCTTTTTATCTCATTTCTGAAGGCTTCCCGTTTTCCAGCCGTCCCTTCACCTGCGAACATCTGCCTCCAATCAGCTTTCGAAAGTTCTCGCCTAATACCGTCAAAATTGGCCTTTCTCCAATTTAGAACTTCAACTTTTAGATCTGGTCTATCCTTTTCCATCACAGTTGAAAAACGAATAGAATTATGGTCGCTGGCCAACAAAGTGCTCCCCCACTGACATCTCAGTCACCTGCCCTGCCTTATTTCCCAAGAGTTTTGCATCTTCTCTAGTAGATACATCCACATACTGAATCAGAAAATTGTATTGTATGCACTTAAGAAATTCCTTTCCATCTAAACCTTTAACAGCCAATCGAGTGGAGTCTGCTTGGTTCTGGTCATGTTGAGATTCTCGAGGCGCGGAGCTGATCGAAGAGATGATTGAAACATTTCTCCTTCGTATTCAGTGGTGATACCCTCATTGTTTCCCCTCCCCCCACACACTATCAACATCTTGGGGGTTACATTGACAGAGAATCTAGCCAACCCCCCCGCCCCCACCCCCTTGATGTTCAGTGCGATTCCCAATACTGAACTCCCCTCCATCCCACCATCATCATCCTGGGGGTTGCCATTGACAGAGAATTCAAACATCACCACTTAATATTGAATGGTATCACCATCTCTGAATCACACCACTTATCAAAAACTTGAACGCGACCAATCATGACTCCACAGGGACTGTTACAGTGTGCATCCAAATGCAGCTTAACCTAGAGACGATATACATGCTCTGGGTCACAATTGGCAAAGGTTCTGGGGAGAGATGTTGCACAAACAGACCTTGGAGTATGCTTCATCATACCTTGACTGAGGCATCACAAGAGACAGGAGACCGAAGACAGCTTTTGGTACGATTCCCTTTATTGATGTGATCGCTGAGTATAAACGTTGGGCGGTCAGGCTGCGGCTATACAGAACATTGGTTTGGCCACCTTTAGAATATTGAATGCAGTTCTGATCTCCCTCCTAGAGGAAGGATGTTGTGAAACTTAAGAAGTTTCGGAAAATGTTTCAAAGGATCTTGCCACGATTTGAGCTACACGGGGTGAATGAATATAGGGGAGTTGTATTGCCCATAGAGTCGTTGGCTGAGGGGTGACCTTAGAGAGGTTGATAACATAATGAGGGGAGTTGGTCAGTTAAGTAGACAATTTCTGTTCACTTGGGTGGGGGAGTCCAGGACTAGACGGCAAAGGTTTTGGTTGAGAGGGGAAAGCTTCAAATGGGACAAAAGAGGCAACCTTTTTTATGGAAAGGGTGATGCGTGTATGGAATGAGCTGGCAGAGGAAGTGGTGGAGGCTGGTACAGAGCGTCAGTTTGGGTATATGAATAGGAGGGATTGGAGGGATATGGGCCAAGTGCTGGCAAGTGGAATACATTCACACAATAAAACAAAAGAAGCAAATAAACAAACACATTTGATGAAGGTGAAGTGTGTTGACATCTCAGTATTTGTTAAATAAATTTAAGGAGTTTGTGGAAGAGCAGAACTTGTAGGTGATACATTATACAAGGAGGCAAATAAGAGGTTACACCATGTCGTTATGAAACCTCTACCAAGTCTGGAATCAATCTGTAGAATGGAGAGGGAAAGAAGGTTAGCGCACTGTCAGAATGTCTGTCACAGTTTCTGTGCCTCACTCTGTCTCTCTCTCTCTCTCTCTCTCCATCTCCATCCATGTTTGGTTTCCTCTTTCCTTTTCTCTCTCTCCTTTTCTCTCGCTGGCTGCCCCCGACTCAATGACAATGTCTTGCTTCTCACTCTCCCCCCCCCCCCCACTCTCTCTCTCTCTTTCTCTTTGTCAACAACTCTCATCTTGCTTCTCTATCTCTGCCTCTCACCATGTCTCTCTTTCTGTCTCTGTCCAACCTGCCTGGTTCTCTCCCACTCTTAGTCCCTTTCTCTCTCACCCCCTTCTGTATCTCTCTCCCCATATCCCCCTCTGTGTATCTTTCTCTGCATGCCTTTCTGTTTCTCTTTGCCTCTCTCGCTCTCTCCCGGTCACAATCCCAGGCCCCACCATGTCTCTTCCTTTGGCTATCTCTCGCTTGCTGATGATCTGTCTGCCTTCCTCACTGTATCTGGAATTCTGAGGCCTTCTCGTTCTCTGCAGGCCCACACACCTTTACCAAGGAACAGGTTGTAATGAGTGTCGATCATTAATCTGGGTGATGTCTATTTACTATTCAGAATCATATAGAATGATTGACTTCTGATTCTTGTTTAATCTTCGGTTGGATTAATAATTGATAAATGATTTCACGGACCATTCTTATGGGATATCTCAAGGCAATTATAAACTGCTCTCTGAACCTACTCTGAGTCACAGCATTCTCCCCATATCCCCCTCTGTCTATCTTTCTCTGCATGCCTCTCTGTTTCTCTTTGCCTCTCTCGCTCTCTCCCGGTCACAATCCCAGGCCCCACCATGTCTCTTCCTTTGGCTATCTCTCGCTTGCTGATGATCTGTCTGCCTTCCTCACTGTATCTGGCATTCTGAGGCCTTCTCGTTCTCTGCAGGCCCACACACCTTTACCAAGGAACAGGTTGTAATGAGTGTCGATCATTAATCTGGGTGATGTCTATTTACTATTCAGAATCATATAGAATGATTGACTTCTGATTCTTGTTTAATCTTCGGTTGGATTAATAATTGATAAATGATTTCACGGACCATTCTTATGGGATATCTCAAGGCAATTATAAACTGCTCTCTGAACCTACTCTGAGTCACAGCATAAATGCCAGTGTTAGTGCAGCAACTCAGCAAATGCAGGATGAAGCTCAATTCCATCACAAGATGTAACATTTGGTAGCCCAACCAGCACATGCGGATCTATATAGAATAGAACATTAATAATGACCACAACAGCATGAAATTGGCTGAGATAAACAGCAATAATATGATGGATTTTCTTCGGCTCACCATCTCTGGGTCTCTGGGCCTCTCCACGCTTCTGGGGGCCCGGAGTCTGTTGCAGCCTTTGCTGGTCACAATAATGTGTCTCACAGTGAGAATGTTGCACAACAGGATTAGGACAAATGGTACACCGGGGGTGAGAATGTTGTAGACGAACTCCATTCCTACCAAGAATGGTGAATTAATAACGTCTAATCAGACAAAACCAGGGTTGGTTCGCCAACACATATCGCTCCGTCAACATGAAATACCAGAAGATGTTCTTTAAGCAGCTCAGCAGAGTCACTGACCCCAGAACCACAGCCGCTGTTCTCTCAGTGCAGTACTTACTTTTCAGCTTCTAGCAACAAATGGCCACAAGTTGGTCAAAGGTGAAAGTGACAGTGAACCAGACTGAACAGTCAGTAGCTGCATAGAGCACGATGGCATGTATATTATACAAGGGGATGGACTCCAAGAAACGAATGCGCTCTTTAAAAGTAATTTGAATGTGCCTCAATATTAGATCGAGAATAGTAACCAGTAGGTCACTGACTGCCATGGCGACCAAGTAGAGGGTGATGCATTTAGTGAGATCACAATTTCCCTTACACAGGATGACCATCGTCACTAGGTTAACTGTGTGGAAGGAAAACATCAGAAATCCGTTTGGTCACAAGATAATATTTTAACTCATCATCAATTCACAGTCTCAAATGTGCCGTTTTGCACATGTTATTAGATTGGAATGATCGCACACATGACCGATTATGGACTCGAGATCAGAAAGTCTTGGCAAACATCAACAGAGGACAAAACAAGCAGCAGATGTGTGGTAGTGGAAAATTAGCATAGATTTCCAGTCAAACGTAAAAGGGGCATTAACAATGCCGAAAATCGGATTTGAACTAATTTGGACAATTTCATGTAGAAACTGAATTGTAAAATAAGCTGGAAATGGATGGGTCGAAATATGGTTAAGCAAGTGTGGATCTATCTCTGTTGCTGTGACATTCCGCTAGTGGTCAGAGTGTTACAAGGGGGCATAAATTTAAGGTGAAGGGTGGAAGGTATAGGGGGAATGTCAGGGGTAGGTTCTTTACCCAGCGAGTGGTGGGGGCACTGCCTGTGGGAGTGGCAGAGTCAGAATCATTGGTGACCTTTAAGAAGGTATAGGGGGAATGTCAGGGGTAGGTTCTTTACCCAGCGAGTGGTGGGGGCATGGAGTGCACTGCCTGTGGGAGTGGCAGAGTCAGAATCATTGGTGACCTTTAAGCGGCAATTGGATAGGTACATGAATAGGTGCTTAAGCTAGGACAAATGTTCGGCACAACATCGTGGGCCGAAGGGCCTGTTCGGTGCTGTAGTGTTCTATGGTCTTACATTCCATTTGCTCCTCTGCCTATCTATCCATAGCTTACTTCCTCACTATTGTCAGAGGTGAAGTTCTCACCCAAACCCAAAGATGACACTTTGAGAGAAGCTCCCCATACCACAGTCAGGGTCGGTGGAGACGGAACATCATTAACAATCACTTCGAATCATAGAGTCATAGAGCTCCACAGTACAGAAACTGAACATGCATTCCAATTTGTCCATGCCGGCCAGATGCCTTTGGCCCATATCCCTCTGAACCCTTTCTAATCATGTTGACATCTGACTGCCTTTTAAATGATGTAAAAGTACCAGCATCCATCACTTCCTCTGGCAGCACATTCCATACACACACACCACCCTCAGTATGTAAAAGGGACCCCTCAGGTCCCTTTGAATATTTCCCCTCACTCGAAACCTACACCTTTTAGTTCTGGACTCCCACAAGCTGTGAAAAATACGTTGTCCACTTACCCTCTCAATGCCCCTCAGGACTTTACAATCTTCTGTTAGATTACCCCGTCTGCCTCCAACACTCCAGGGTAAACAGCCCCAAACAATTCAGCCTCTCCCTATAGCTCAAACCCTGCACCCCTGGCTGGAACATGATCAATCTTTTCTGAACTCGTTCAAGATTCACAGTGTCCTTCCCGTAGCAGGGAAAAGAGAATAGCACACAATATTCCAAAAGTGCTCTAACCAAAGTCCTGTACAGAGGCAATGTGACCTCCCAAGTCTGATACTCAAGGCTCTGAGCAATGAACAAAGCATACCAACCCGTCTTCTTCATTAACATACCTACCTGCGTCTCCACTTTCAAGGAACTGTGAATCTGCACTTCAAGGTCTCTTTGTTCAGCAACAGTCCCCTGGATCTCACCATTAAGTGTATAAATCCTGCCCCTATTTCCATATCCGAAATGCAACACCTCACATTCATCTAAATGAAAAGCCATCCGCCATTCCTCAGCTCACTGGACCAGCACAGCCCTGGCTAACTTCTCTGTCTCTCTCCAACAAATCTCCTCCCTCAATACAGTGGACAAATTGTACAACTACCAAAGATTTATTTCTATGAATAAAGTATATTTTGAAATATTAAAAAAAATAGAGTGGAAAACAGAGCCAGTTTCGAGGGTTGTGGGAGAGTCACTGTGAGAAGGGATAGAGTGAATTGTCTAAAGGCATTAGGCAAGTATCCTGCTCTAGCCTCTGAGTGAGGTTGGCTGTTTGCAAACAGCGTTTAAAAGCATTGGGTGGGTTGAGGGGAGAGTATATTTTGGTGATAAAATCATAGAATCCCTACCGTGTGGAAACAGGCTATTTGACCCAACAATTCCACACCGAGGAACTGAAGAGTATCCCACCCAGACCCCAGTCACTCCCCTGTTACTTTTAATACCAACTGACTAATGCACCTAAACTCCATCTCCTTGAACACAATGGACAACTGAGCATTACCGATTTGCCTCACCTGCACATCTTTGGGATGTGGGACGAAACTGCAAACCCATGCAGACACGGGGAGTACGTGCAAACAGACAGTGGCCTGACTTTGGAGTAGAACTCGGACCCCAGGCGCAGTGAAGTAGCTTTGCTAACCACTGAGTCTACGTGCTGCCCATAGTTACTGTTACATTGTTCATTCAGTGACACAGGCAATATTCCGGGAAGCCGGGTTGGTGTCCCTCTATGGCAGATTGGGGAACTTTGATTCAATCAATAAAAGAGCTCAACGATGACGAGGAAACAGTTGCCAAATGTTTGGAATTCAATGTGAGCAAATGCGTGGTCTTGCACTTTGGAAAAAAGAATACAGGCATGGACGGTGAGAAAATTCCTAAAGCCAAAGTACAAAGGGATCTGGGAGTGCTAGTCGTGGATTCTCTAAAGGTAAACATGCAGGTTGAGTCCGTGATTAAGAAAGCGAATGCAATGTTGTCAATTATCTCGAGAGGGTTGGAATATAAAAGCACCATTGTGCTACTGAGACTTGATAAAGCTCTGGTTAGGCTCCATTTGGAGTACTGTGTCCAGTTTTGGTCCCCACACCTCAGGAAGGACATACTGGCACTGGAGCGTGTCCAACGGAGATTCAGACGCATGATCCCTGGAATGGTAGGTCTAACCTACGAGGAACGGCTGAGGATCCTGGGATTGTATTCATTGGAGTTTAGAAGATTAAGGGGAGATCTAATAGAAACTTACAAGATAATACATGGCTTGGAGAGGGTGGACACTAGGAAATTGTTTCCGTT
>NC_057758.1:156570-166654 GCF_004010195.1 Chiloscyllium plagiosum
AACTGCATACATTCATGTAGAACTCTGAGCTCAAAAACTGCATGAATTTATGTAAAACTCTTTTATCTCACTTTTTAGATGAGAATCAATCTAAACATCAGGTCATAGACAGAGAACACAGGGGGCTAACACCTTCAAGATATTGTCTATTTATCACCATTGTTAACAGCTAACACGAAAATGCAACTTAAAAAAAAGGTTTTGTGATTTACACATGAAAGAAATGAAACTATCATTGTATTCTAACAGATGAAAGGCTTAACAGACAATCAATTTTTCAATGTATAATTTCAGTTACATCACACTGCAAATTTTTGCTATAAATTCTGTTACGATCGAGCCCTCTGCAATCACCTGATGAAGGAGCGTCGCTCCGAAAGCTAGTGTGCTTCCAATTAAACCTGTTGGACTATAACCTGGTATTGGTGTGATTTTTAACTTTGTACACCCCAGTCCAACACCCGCATCTCCGAATCAGGACACACACGGAGACCGGGATTAATTCACTGAACAAACCCCTTCTCCTCCCAACAGCTTCGCCACTGCTTCACGCTTCCTAAAGGATTATGGTTCTGTCTGCGGTCGGGAAAGAGGATGGAAGAGAGGATAACAAAGTGGATCGACTCTGTTGTATAAAACACTGGGGGATTTGGCGAAGTTAGCAAAGTGCTTTTATAACTGATCAGGAGCATCTTGATGGTTACTTTGTTGCTCAGCGGTACCAAGTGCCTGTGTGCTGTAGAAAGGCTGCTTGGGAATAGCCCTTGCATTGGCTGAGCTTCTATTTTGAGTGGGGAATGGGTGGGGAAGGTGCTTGCCGAATGAGCTTTAGTGAATTCCCGCAGCGTGTCTTATAGATGGCGCAATGGTGCCTGCGTGGTGGAGGGAGTGGGTGTGGGTGTCGTGCCAATAGAGGGGACGTCTTTGTTCCTGGGTGGCATCGCATTTGATGGGAGGGGCATGGACAGCCGATCCGAGTCATACTTTGTATCTTTATATTCCCAATGCACCAAAATACAAACCCTCACCGATCCTCAAAAAACTGGCCCAACGATTTCCTGGCAAGACGTCTGAGGAAGAAATCCCCGGAATCTACTTTCAATACCAGTTTGGTGTTTCAGCAATCGACTCAGGAATGTGTGAGCAATGGCATAACTTTGAGGAAAGTACGAAGAAATGTGTGCGAGGCAGGTTTTTCACACAAAGAGTGGTGAGAGGCTGGATTGCACTTCCAGAGCAGGTGATGGATGCTAACGCAATAGCAGCGTTCAAGAAACGCCTAGAGCAATACATTAATGGTAATGGAAGAGATGGCGATGGACAGGCCAAAATATGTCAAGCGCAGGCTTGGAAGGCCGAAGGGCTTGTTTCCGTGCTATCTTCTTCATTAGTCTTGGTCGGGCAGAATGACACAACAAAATAGGCAAATTGATGTCTATGCTTTAAACCCAGGAACCTTTGTTCCCAGCCCCAGTTCACCAACAAGACAGGCTGGTAAACACAATCAAGAATGATCAACTCCTCCCAGCCTCTCACAATTGCCAACTTAGTGCTGCCGGATTTTTTTTCAGGGTGGAGGCGTGCCCAGAGTTACACCATTGCGGACTTGTCCCCATTGGGGGGGAATTTACTGAGTGTGTGGAGGATCAGAGGTTTTGGTGAATGGCAAGTTTTCAATGAGGCCTGAGCAATACGAATCCCCTACCTAGGAGGAATGATTCCGAAGAATGGGAAGGGAAATCAGGAAGGTCCACTGATAGAATGTCTGTCTCTATCTTTGTCTCTGTCACCCAGCTCTCTCTCTTCCTTGTGCCTCGCCGCAACCCAATAATGTAGTCCTCTCTTTTTCTCTGCCCATCGCGCTCTCCATTTCCGTCTGAGTTTCTCTGTTTCTCTCTCTCTCTCTCTCTCAGTATCTCTCTATCTCGGTGCCTCCCCCATTCTGAATCTCTTCTTCTCTCAGTTTCAATCTGAGTGCATCTTCCTCCATCTCTCACTCTAAATCCCTCCTGCTTCCTCTCTTCCAGTCCCTCCCTTTTTCTGTTTCTCTCTCTTTCTGTCTCTCCGCGTCTCCCTCTACCTCTCCCTATTTCCTTCCGTCTGACGTTCTCCCAATCTCTCTTTCTGTCTCTTCGTCTCTCGCACTCTGATTCCGTCCCTCTATCTTACATCCTCCCTCTGCCTCTCTCTCTCTCTCTCTGTCTATTTCAGTACCTGATCAAGGGAGTGACAGTGTGTGCTTCGTTAAGTTCCTGCCTAAACCTTTTCAGACATGTTCTGCATTTACCCTTGGATATATAGATGTGCTGCTACTGTCACTCTCAAATGCACCATGTCAGTATTACTCAGCAGCCTGCAGTGTGGAAACTTGTCCAAGGCCTCCTGGAACTCTTATTAGATCACATCAACTGGCTCTCTTTTGTCTAAATTGCTCGTTATCTCCTCAAAGAAATCTAACAGATTTGTCAAGCGTGATCTCCCCTTTGTGAAGCTGTGCTGACTTTACCGAATGTTACCGTGCACTTCCAACTAATCTGCAATCTTATCTTGAAGCATGAACTCTGATTTTTTTTCAATGGACGACGTGAAGGTAGGAAGGCAATAGATTCCTGTCTTTTGCCTTCCCTACTGCTTCACCTTGTGATTGGCATTTGCCATTTTCCAGTCTTTTCTGACTAGTGATTCCTGAACAGGCATCACCAATTATTCGACAATCTCTCGAGCTATCTCCTTCAGAACTCCGAGATGCAGTCCGTCCGACCAACGACATACGCCCACCTTCAGCCCTTTCAGCTTCCCCAGCACCTTCTCCTTCGACAACCACTATACTCATCTCAGTCCCCGTTTCTCTGGAAATTCTGGCATGCTGCTAAGACTCTGAAGATCGGTGCAAAGATTCGAATAATTTCTTCCACTCTGTCTTTGTTCCCTATTACTAAGTCCCCAGCCTCAGGTTCTGGCATTCAATTGTGAGCTTGTTCTATCTCGCTAAAAAAACTCTTGCAAATCATCTTTCCAGATAGCTTACCCTCATACATCATCATCTCTCCCCTCATGTATTTTTCTCGTTAACCTATGCTGATTTTTATAGGCTTGCCAATCTTCTGAGCACCCCCTAATCTTCACCACATTGTAGGCTCTTTTCTTTAGTTTCTATGCTGTTCCAGAATTCCCTTGCCATCTGTGGCTGCTTCACCCATTCCCTCGGTATGTATTTTTTTCTTCCTTGTGATGATATTTTCTTGTTAATGCACCCAGAGGTTCCTGCCATTGCTGCTCCACTACCTTCCAGTCAACTTCGGCCAGTACCTCCCTCGTGTTTTTGCTGTTACCTTCAGGCAACTGTTGGGCCATTACATCTGGTTCCATCCTCTCCTTCTCAAACTGCAGGGTGAATTCTAGCGTCGCTTGGTCGCCGCTTCCTTGAGTTGAGAAAATCGAGGTCTGTCAGACCAAAACGCGTCAGGGCAGGAGTGAGGCTATTGAGCCCAGAGAGTTTGCTCCGCCATTCAATCACGGCTGATGCGTTTCTCAACTCCAATCTCCTGCTGTCTTCCTGACACCTTTGACCACCAAGAACCAATGTACCTCCTTCGTAAATATACTCAATGACTGAGCCTCCACAGACCTCTGCGGCAGTGATCTCCATGTATTCACCACTCTCTGGCTGAAGGTGTTACAGCTTATCTCTATTCTGAAGGGGCTTCCTTTCAATCTTACTCTCTGGCTTCTGTTTATAGACTAGTCTCTACGGACCAGAGGGAATGTACCCGCACCAGGACCTCACAGTGCCAAGACCCGTGTTCGATTCCAACCTCTGCCCGGAGACTGCCCGGCTCGGTGAATTGGCCATGCTCAATTGCCCATCGTTTTCAGGGATATGATGTTTAGCTTCATCAGTCAGAGTTAAGTATATGATGCTCGGGGAGGGAAATGGATTACTGTTCGTGAGGTCACTGTGGACTTGTTGGGTGACCACACAGTTGGGAGTCTATACATCTACCACAATGTAGCGATATGCTTCATTTTGTCAGTACGCGGCAGTCAATGTGTCCTGGCCACAAGTATTCCACAGGGGGCTCCACACCGATAGATACAACCAGGAAATGGCTGAAGGGAGTGAGCATCATTGACCTCAGGGAGGTCAGTTCATCATTCAGAATTATGGAAAAGGTGGATTCCGGCTGTTACTTGCCCTGAGTAATTCAGGTCTCTTCGCAATTTTAAGGATGGCATCCAACATATGTTGTAGCACAGTCATGGACTGCTCTCTGCACCTAGTCTGAGTCACAACATAAATCCCAGCGTGGGGGCAGCAACTCAGTAGCTGGAGGATGAAGCTCAATGCCATTAGAAAAACGTCAAGGACTACAGTTCAACCAAAACATTCGGATCCAAATAGAGAAAAACATTAATAAAGACCACAACAGAATGGTATTGGCCATAAACGATGGATTTCCTTCAACTCTCGTTCTCTCTCTCTCTCTGTCTCCCCGCCCCCCCCCCCCTCTCTCTCTCTCTCTCTCTCTCTCTGTCTTTCTCTCTCTGGGGTCTATAGTCTCCTGGCTACTAAGTGCTCAGAGTTTGTATCTGACGATGAAAATGACATTGGCCAAAAACTATGGATTTCCTTCAACTCTCTCTCTCTCTCTCTGAAGATCACGAGGAATGGGACACCTGGGGGCAGAATCCTGGAGACAAGCTCCATTGCTTCCCAGGAATGGCGAGCTCTCAGCATATTCTCAAACCAGACAAAAACCAGGGTTGGTTGACCAACACATACCATTCGCATGAAATACCAGAAAACGATTTCGTGTAACGCCTGTGATGTGGAGGTGTCGGTGTTGGGCTAGGTTGGGCAAGGTCAGAAGTCCCAAGACACCAGGTGGTAGTGCACCAAGTTTGTTTGAAATCAGAAGCTTGCCTAGCACTGGAAGGAAGTGCGGAGAGATTATGGCAAGTGAATGCCAGGTGACTGAGGGTGTCAATAGGTCACTCCAAATGGTGCGATTGGAGAAGCGTTAGGGCTGCATAACCAAGTCTCTGCAGATTATCAAACGAGGCAGAGAGTGCGAGTAAAGTGTCAACAGCTGAATGGTGAAGGGGAGACCTATATCCTTCAGGTAAGCATCCTCAAAGGCGGCCTTCGAGATACTCGACAATGCAGACTCGCCGAGCAGAAACTGATTGCCAAGCTCTGTCACCATGAGGACGGCCTCAGTTATGACCTTGGGTTCATGTTGCACGACATGAACTCCAACACGCTTTTCTGTGTTGGTAAAATCTTCCATGCTATTTTGACAATATCAAATCGATAACTTGCTATTAGCTCTCTATCTTAATTAATGTCTGGATTACTGAGGGTGTAGGTTTGCTCGCTGAGCTGTAGGTTTGATATCCAGATGTTTCATTACCTGGCAAGGTGTCATCAACGTATCTGACCCAGAGTTTGGGTTGAATTTGTGGTAAGACTGTTTGTTCTAACCTTTGCATTACTGCTTCTGCTATGAGTCCCGAGATCGGTGAGCCCATGGAATTCTCTAGGAATTCTCTGGCATGTCTTTGCTTAGCCTGTCCCAGGATACATGTGTTGACCCCAGTCGAAATGGTGTTTTATTTTTCATCCGTGTGTAGGGCTATGAGGGGGAGAGAGGGTCGTGTCTTTTTGTGGCTAGCTGGTGTTCGTGTATCCTGGTGGCTAACTTTCTTCCTGTTTGTCCTACGTAGTGTTTGTGGCAGTCCTTGCGTGGAATTTTATAGATGACGTTGGTTTTGTCCATGGATTGTACTGGGTCTTTTAAGCTTGTTAGTTTTTGTTTGAGAGTGTTGGTGGGTTTGTGTGCTGCTAGGATTCCGAGGGGCCTCAGTAGTCTGGCTGTCATTTCTGAAACTGCTTTGATGTATGGTTTACTGGATTAATGGATATCTGGATTACTTGTTACTGTGGTTAGACTCTCAGCATGTGACTACTCGTTATTGCAGACATTTAGTTTGTCTCCAGCACCATTTTATTTTTGATTTTTTTTTATATTATTACCTTTCTGCCTTAATTAATCGAATCATGGTTTCTTAGATCACATTATTCGTATTTAACTGTTGGCACTATTAATTTACTGAAGTTATCTTGCCATGATCTCTCCACTTATAAATTCGATGTTTGTGCACTTCCCTCTCTGCTGACGAAGGAGCAGTGCTGCAAAAGCTTATGATTTCAAGTAAGCTAGTTTGACTATAACTGAGTTGTATGACTTATGATTTTAAACAGCTCAGCACGCTCACTATCCCCCGAATCATAGCCGCCAGTGTCTCAGAGCAACTTTAGTTTTCAGGTTCAGTCAGCAAATCAGTCTTAAATGTGAGAGCCAGTGAGTCAGACAGAGCTTTCAGGAGCAGAATATAGCAGGGCTTTTCCCAGGGATGGGGGCAGAACGTTATCGTGACAGGGTGGAGATTGAAAAGGGATCTAAGGAATTATTTTTCACGCACAGGGTGTTGCGTTACGGAATGAGCTGACAGATAAATTGCTGGAAGGGAGGCTGGTACAACTACAGCATTTAAAAGGCATCAGGATATAGACATGGATAGGAAGGGTTGAGAGGGAATGGGCCAAAGTTTGGTATTTGGGGCTAGATTAGGTTAGGAGATCGAGTCGGCAAGGCCGACCAAAGGCTCTGTTTCCATGCTGTGCATCCCCTTTGGTTCTAAGACAACGTGGACATTACAAATGGGGATGTATTACAGGAAGTGAAATGTCCTGGGTATTACAAATGAGAGCCATCCTGACCATGCCTCCTCGACATTCAATTGTGCGGCCACGACTGACTTCTGACCCATCCTTGTTAAAATACTCTGGGGGTAGCCTTTCTGCATAGACTGCACTGTATGCATCAGTGAAAGTTCAGTGACTCCAGGAGCTGGTCAGAGGCTGGGAAAACTGCAGCTAGTAACTCCACCTCCTAACAGCCCCACCCAGGCCTGTCGCACAATCTGCAATGCACAAGGGAGATGGAATACATCCTGGATGGGTGGGGCGGACCTCCAAAACCACTCAAGAATCTCAACACTGTCCAGGAACAAGCAGCCCCCTTCTCGCTCCATTGACATGCTAACCCGTCCCTTCATCACTCACTCCAAAACCATCACCGTTTAGCAGTGTTTACCATCTATGGGGTGCAATGCAGAAATTCACCGAGGGTCTTGAGACAGAACCTTCTAAACTGATGAGATGACCACCTTTAATGGCAAGGACAGCAGATGCATGGGAACACCAGCCTCTGCAAATTAACTTCCAATTCACTTGCCATCATGACTTGGAAATAGCTCGGTTATGACTTCAGTGTCACTTGGTCAAAACCATGGAGCCCCCCTTCCGAACGGCACTGAGTGGCTCGCCCCTCCACTCATGGGGCACTACAGTGCTTGGAGAATGCAGGTCACTACCACTGTCCTTGGAGGATTAATGCTCAGGGTGCCCCGCATAGTTGGAGTCCCCACTGAGGAGGCTTGGCACTGTCAGAGGGTCAGGGCCGAGGGAGCTATGTACTGTTCGAGAGTCAGTGCTGAGTGAGTTCTGCACTGTTGGAGGGTCAGTGCTGAGGGCGCTCTGTACTGTCAAACCAGGATTGTTGAGGACGCCCCACAGTGTGGGGACTGCGCACCATCAGAATGTTAATTCTGAGGTAGAGCCGAAGTGTTGGAGGGTCAGTGCTGAGGAAGGGAGAGAGGGACGGAGAGAATGAAGGAAAGCAACAGAGAGACAGATAGAGAGGGAGCGAGGTATGACAGAGAAAGAGAGAGAGGGAGACAAAGAGACAGAAGGGGAGAGAAAGACAGATTTTGGAAGAAATAGAGAGAAGTATACAGAGGGAGGGAGGCTCAGAGAGAGAGAGGGACAGAGAAGTGGAGAGACAGAGACATAGGCGAAGGGACACAGAAATTGAGAGAGACAGAGGCAATAAGGAACCAGAATAGAATTCGGTCCTTTGGCCCATTATATCTTATATCATTTTGAAAATAATTTACTGCCCTGGAAATCCCGCCCGAGAGTATTGGTGTCCTCTCTACCCCCAAATGGACTGTCGTGATACAGTAAGTCATCTTACCATCACATTCTCGGGAACGGTCTGACCAGAAACTCAAACATCCCATCCAGGATTAAATAACAGTAATCAAGGAACGGGGTGTGGGATGGTACTCGGAGGGGATCTTGCAGGGAGTGGTGCTCCCCCTCCTTCGTCTGCTGCCCCTCGTCCTTCTAGAGTGTTAGGGAGGTCGCGTTTAGAATGTGCTAACATTTGAAGGGGCCTTGTTGAGTTGTACAGATGGAACCACCCTGCTGTTATTGTGCATTTTGTGGTGGAAAGAGCGTGTGTTGAAAGTGGGGGTCAGCGTCTCAATCGAGTAGAGGGGAGCGTGTTCTGGTGCCGCAGAGATTCTCGAGTGTGCAGGAGCTGATCGAAGAGAATATCGAAATATTTCTCCTTCATATTCAGTGGTGACACCAATATTGTTTCCCTGCACTATCAACATGCTGGTGCTCCTAACGCTGAATTCCATACATCCCCACCCCCACCCACCCCAACCAACCAATATCAGCATCCTGAGGGTTACAATTGCGGGAGAATCCAAACATTATCACTTAATGTAGAATAGTGGTACCATCTCTGAATCACATCACCATCAAAAACCTGAACGTGACCCTTCATGACTTCATAGTTACTGTTACAGTGTGCATCCAAATGCAGCTTGACCGAGACACGATGTACATGCTTTGGCTCACTATTGGCAAGGGTTCTGGGGAGTGCGGCTGCAGAAATAAACCCTGGAGTATGCCGTATCATTCATTCACAGTGGCATCGCAAGGACAGGATAGTGAAGAAGGCGTTTGGTAGGATTCCCTTTGTTGATTGGAGCACGGAGTGTAAGATTTGGGAGGGCATGCTGTGGCTGTACAGAACATTGGTTAGGCCACTTTTAGAATATTGAATGCAGTTCTGATTTCCCTCCTACAGGAAGGATGTTGTGAAACCTGAAATGGTTCAGAAAGGGTCTCGAAGCATGTTCCCAGGATTGGGTTGTTTGGTCTATATGGGGAGGATGAATATGCTAACGTTGTTTTCCCTGGGGCATCGTGGCCTGAGCAGTGACCTTCGAGAGGTTGTAAAATCATGAGGTGAATCGACAAGGCAAGTAGACAAGGTCCGTTCACTGGGTTGGGGTGCGTCCTGTACTCGAGGGAGAAGGTGTAGTTTGAGAGGGGAAAGATTTCAATGGGATAAAAGAGGCAATATTTTCATGGAAAGGGTGGTGCGTGTATGGAATGAGCTGCCAGAGGATGTGGTGGAGACTGTTACAGGGCATCTGCTTGGGCATTTGAAGAGGAGGGTTTGGAGTGATATGGGCCAAGTGCTTCACGTGGGAACAATTCACATCAAAGAAAAACAAATAAACAAGCACATTTGACAAATTGCATGAAATCTCACCATTTGTAAAGTCTTCCTGACGAGAATTTATTGAGTTTGTGGAAAGAGCAGAACTTTTGAAGCTGATGTATTATTCAATGTGGCAAAGAAGAGTTTACACCTGGTCGTGAGGAAGTCTCTACCAAACCTGGAATCGCTCTATAGAATGGAGAGGGAAAGGAAGTGGGCGCACTGTCAGATTCTTTGTCTCACTTTCTGAGCCTCACTCTGTCTCTCTCTGTCTCCATCGCTTTTTGATTTTCTCCTTCCTTCCCTCTCGATCTTCTCATCTCTCCCTTTCTGTCTCTGGCTCTCTCTGACTCAATGACACTGTCTCTCTCTCTCTTTCTCTCTCACTCTCTCACTCTCCTCTCTCTCTCTTTCTGTGTGTGCCTATCCAGCTCTACCCCCATCCCCGAGTCTGTCTACCACTCTTATTCTGCTTCTCTATCTCTGTCTCTCCATTTCTCTCTTTCTATCTGTATTCCAACCTGCCTGGTTCTCCTCCATTCCTTCTTCCTGCTTCTGTCTTCCTCGAAATCACTTTCTCTCTCTTCCACATTTCTGTATCTCTCTCCCGAATTCACCCTGTGTCTGTCTTTTTTTGCATGCCTCTCTGTCTC
>NC_057758.1:167154-178747 GCF_004010195.1 Chiloscyllium plagiosum
GTTAGAATTAGGAAAGTAAAGGTCACCCTGTTGAGAGATTTATCTCGGCCTCCAAAACGTTCCAGAGGTGTAGAAAGAAGGATAGCAAAGATGATTCTTGATAGGAGCGAAAGCAACAGGGTAATTGTTACGGGGGACTTTAACTTTTCTAATATTGATTCGAAATGATATAGATTGAGTACTTTAGATGGGCGAGTTTTAGTTCAACGTGTGCGGGAAGGTTCCCTGACACAGTGTGGAGGCAGGCCAACAAGAGGCAAAGCCACAGTGGTTTTGGCAATAGGTAGTGAACTCGGCCGGGTGTTAGAATTGAATGCAGCTGAGCAATTTGGTGATAATGACCACAGTTCAGTTACATTTAATTTAGTGGTGGAAGGGCATAGGTATATACTGCACGGCAAGAGTTGTAGCTGAGCGAAGGACAATTATGATGTGATGAGGCAAGATTTAGGATGCATAGGATGGGGAATGAAATAATAGGGAATAATAAGGAAATAATAAGGAAATACACATCTGAAATGAGGAGCTTATTCAAGGAACAGCTACTGTGCGTCGTTCATAAGTCCATATCTATCAAACAGGGATGAAATGATCGAGTGAGGGAGCCGTGGTTTATTAAAGCAATTGAATCTCACGTCAAGAGGAAAAAGAAGGCTTAGGCAAGGATAAGATGTGAAGGCTCAGTTATAACAGTTAAGATTACAAGTTAGGCAGAAGGACAATAAAAGAGAGAGGTATAAAGAGCCGAGAGGGTACATGAGACAGCATCGATGCATGAAGTAAGAGAGATGTCCAGCACGGAAACAGACACTTCAGCCAACTCGTCCATCCTCAACCACATACCCCAACCTAATCTAATCCCTGTTGCCAGCACTCCGCCCATATCCCACCAAACGTTTTCTATTCATGCCCCATCGAGATATCTTTAAAGTGTTGCATTTTCTTTGGCAGGCGATTCCATACACGCGAGGAGAAAGTGAGGTCTGCAGACGCTGGAGATCAAAGCTGAAAAGGAGATTCGACGTTTCGGGCACATGCCCTTCCTCAGGAATGTGCCCGAAACGTCGAATCTCCTTTTCCCTAGATGTTGTCTGACCTGCTGTGCTGTTCCAGCAATAAAGTTTCAGATTCCATACACGCACCAACCTCTGTGTGAAAACATCGGCCCTTCGGTCTCTTTTATGTCTTTCCAGTCAGAACATTATTTCCACGAGCCATCACACACTGCAGCATAGAGGAACTACGAAGAGCTGAGGAAAATCAACTATACAGTGTATTCCAATGTCCACACTCCACCGATTTCTCAGCAACAAACCCAAACAAACAGGCAAACACGTCCAGAAACCCTAGCCAATCCCCACGACTAAAACACACTACAACAGCAGAGAATGAACTTGAAAGCCACTATACAGACAACAAGCAAAACTAATGTCATTTACAAAATATCTTGCAAGGGCTGTAACAAGCACGACATTGGACAAACAGGCAGATACTAGCCACGAGGATACATGAACATCAACTAGCAACAAAGAGACATGACCCACTCTCACTAGTATACCGACATGCAGATGACGAAGGACACCACTTAGATTGGGACAACACATCGGTCCTCGGACAAGCCAAACAGTGACTGTCACGAGAATTCTAAGAATCACATCATCCCATAGAACTCTATCAACAAACACCTTGAATTAGATCCCATTTACCACACCCTGAGAAAACTAACAGGAAATGACGTCACCACAGGAAATGACACCAACAACCCAAGGAAACCTAAACATATAAATAGAAAGAGGGCCACACCACCAATACTTTGTCTGGAGGCTCAGTGATGATGTTAGGAGAAAGTAAGGACTGCAGTTGCTGGAGACCAGAGTTGAAACGTGTGGTGCTGGAAAAGCGCAGCAGGCCAGGCAGTATCCGAGGAGCAGGAGAATCGACGTTTCAGGCATAAGCCATTTTTCAGGAATGAGGCTGGTGTGCCATGCGGGCTGAGAAAAAAAGTGGACGATAGATGGAAGGAGACGAGGGTGAGGGTGATAGGCCCATGAGGGGGTGGGGCGGAGAGGTCGGGAAGAAGATTGCAGGTCAAGAGGGTGGTGATGAATCCGGGTGTTTGGACTGAGATAAGTTGGAGGGGAGGGGAAATGAGGAAGCTGGAGAAATCTACATTCATCCCGTGTGGTTGGAGAGTTCCTAGGCGGAAGATAAGGCGCTCTTCCTCCAGGCGTCATGTGGCAAGGGTCTGGCGATGGAGGAAGCCAAGGACCTGCATGTTCTTGGCAGAGTGGGGGGGGGAGTCGAAGTGTTCAGCCACGGGGCGGTTGGGTTGGTTGGTGCGGGTGTCCTAGAGGTGTTCCCTGAAACGTTCCGCAAGTAGGCGATCTGGCTCCCCAATGTAGAGGAGACCGCATCGGGTGCAGCGGATACAGTAAATGATGTGTGTGGAGGTGCAGATAAATTTGCGACGGATGTGGAAGGATCCATTGGGGCTTTGGAGGGAGATGAGGGGGAGGTGTGGGTGCAAGTTTTGCACTTCTTGCGGTTGCAGGTGAAGGTGCCGGGAGTAGAGGTTGGGTTGGTGGGAGGGGGTGTGGGCCTGACGAGGGAGTCGCGGAGGGAGTGATCTCTCCAGAACGCTGATAGGGATGGGTAGGGAAATATACCCCTGGTGGTGGGGTCTGTTTGGAGGTGGTGGGGAAGACGGAGGATGATACAATGCATCCGGAGGTTGGTGGGGTGGAAGGTGAGGACCAGTGGGGTTCTGTCCTAGTGGCGATTGGAGGGGCGTGGTTCAAGGGTGGAGGTGCCGGAAGTGGAGGAGATGCGATGTAGAGCATCGTCGAACACGTTGGAGCGGAAATTGCGGTCTTTGAAGAAGGAGGCCATTTGTGTAGTTCGATAGTGGAATTGGTCCTCCTGGGAGCAGATGCGGCGGAGGCGAAGGAATTGGGAATATGGGATGGCGTTTTTACAGGGGGAAGGGTGGGAGGAGGTGTAATCTAGGTAGCTGTGGAGGTCGTTTGGTTTGTAGTAAATGTCTGTGTTGAGTCGGTCGCCCGAGATAGAAATGGAGAGGTCTAGAAAGGGGAGGGAGGAGTCTGAGACGGTCCAGATAAATTTGAGTTCGGGGTGGAAGGTGTAAATAAAGTGGATGAATTGGTCAACCGCCTCGTGGGAGCAATACAATCATCGATGTAGCGGAGGAAAAGGTGGGGTTGTTGCCAGTGTAGCTGCAGAAGATGGCCTGTTCCACATATCCGACGAAGAGGCAGGCATAGCTAGGGCCCATGCGGGTGCCCATGGCGACTTCTTTGGTTTGGATGAAGTGGGAGGATTGGAAGGAGAAGTTGTTAAGACTGAGGACCATTTCAGTCAGTCGGAGGACGGTGTCAGTGGAAGGGTCCAAGCCCTCTGCTTCTTCCTCTCCCGCCGACCCAACCATTACCCTAGCATGCTGATGAAACGTCTGAAAGTGAACCCTCCAGCTCAGCTACCAAAGCTACCTACAGAACCTCAACCTGAGCTACAAATCTTCTCAAGTCTCACTAACAGAATTATGGTCATTGGTTCCAAAGAGCTCCCCCACTGACACTTCAGTCACCTGCCCTCCCTTATTTTCAAGATTTGCACATTCTCTAATAGGTCAGGATTTGCACATTCTCTAATAAGTACATCCACATGCTGAATCAGAAAAAAGGTTCTTGCACGCACTTCAACAATTCCTCACCAATTAAACTCTGAACACAATGGTTTTAGTGCTTTAGCGCTTAGCACAAGTCATTGGCAATCTAGGAAATCCTTAAGGCTTTTCTACGTTTATGTCAGGAATAAAAAAATGAGTACAGTAAGATTAGGACCAATCAAGGACATGAGTGGGAAGATGTGTGTGGAGTCAGACGAGATAGGAGAAGCGCTAAATCAATAATTTTCGTTCGTATTCACACGAGAAAAAGACGTTTTTGTCGAGGAGAATATTGAGATGCAGACTCTTAGACCAGAAAAGGTGGAGGTTCACAAAGAGGAGATGTCAGCAATTCTCGGAAGTGTGAAAATAGATAAGTCTCTAGGGTTGGATGGGACGTATCCTGGAATTGTCTTGTAAAACAGGTGGGAGACTGCAAAGCTTTTGGCTTTGCTCTTTACGTCATAGTTATCTAAAGGAATAGTACCAGAGACTGGAGGACAGCAAATGTTGCCTCCTTGATCGAAGAGGGGAGGAGCAACAACCCTTGTAATTATAGACCAGTGAGTCTTACTTCCGTTGTGTGCAAAGTGTTGGAAAAGGGTATAAGAGATAAGATTTATGATCAACGGCAGTGGAATAAGTTGATTAGGGATAGTCAACAACGTTTTGTGAAGGGTTGGTCGTGCCTCACAAACCTTATTGAGTTTTTTGAGATAGTGAACAAACAAGTGGATCAGGGTGAAGCGGTTGATGTGGTGTATATGGTTTTCAGTAAGGAATTTGAAGAGGTTCCCCATGATAAGCTACTGCACAAAGTACGGAGGCACGGGAGTGAGATTTAGTTGATTGGATCAGAAATTGGCTTGCTGAAAAAAGACAGAGGGTGGTGTTTGATGGGAAATCGTCATCGTCGAGTTTGGTTATGAGTGGTGTACTGCAAGAATCTGTTTTGGGGCCCCTGCTGTTTGTTATTGTTTTATAAATGACCTGGATGAGAGTGTGGAAGTATGGGTTAGTAAATTTATGGGAGACACTAAGATCGGTGGAGTTGTGAATAGTGCTGAAGGGCGTTTCATGTTACAGAGAGGCATAGATAAGCTGCAGAGAGGCAAAAAAGTGGCAAATAGAGTTTAATCTGGAAAAGTATGAGGTGATTGATTTTCGAAAGAGGATCAGGAATACAGAGTAGTGACGAATGGAAAGATTCTCTGTCGTGTTGATGAGCAGATATATCTTGGTGCCCTTGTACATTGATCCCTGAAAGCCACACAGATTGATAGGCTTGTTTGGAAGGCATATGGTGTCTTGGTTTTAATTGTTCGAAAGATTGAGTTTTGGAGCCATAAAATCATGTTTCAGCTGTAAAAGAATAATCTGTTGCGGCCGCATTTGGAGCATCGTGTGAAGTTCTGGTCACCACATTATAGGAAGAATGTGAAAGCTTGGGAAATTGTTCAGAGGAGATTCATTAAGTATGGAGGGAAGGTCTTACGAGAAAAGGCTGAGGGGTTTGAGGCTATTTTTGTTAGAGAGAAGAAGGGTGAGAGGTGACTTAATTGAGGCATATAAGTTAATCAGAGTTTTAGACAGGGTGGGCAGTGACAGCCTTTTTCCTCGGATGGTAATGGCCAGCACGAGGGGGCATAGCTTTAAATTGAGGGGTGATAGATATAAGAAAGATGTCAGACATCGTTTCGTTACTCAGATAATAGTAGGGTCGTGGAATACATTGCTTGCAACAGTGGTAGACTTGTCAAATTTACAGGCATTTAATTTGTCATTGGGTAATCCTATGGATGAAAATGGAATCGTGCAGGTTTGAAGGTGTTCAGATTGCTTTCACACGTCGATGCAACATCGAGGGCCGAAGGGACTGTGATATGCTGGAATGTTCTATGTTCTGTAATTCCTCGAAGCATGGCACTCCAACCAGAACTCTACATACAACCCTCTGAAAATGAAAACCGGATATGGCATCACCACAGCAAATGACATCACCACAGGAAATGAAATCACCAACCCAAGGAAACATGAACACAGCGTCTCTTGAAAGCACGGGTCACGAACACCATTGCTTCACCAGCGGCTCACTGATGATGACACTTTAAATGGTGACGAAACGTCTGCAATGCAACCTTCCAGCTCAGCGAGAAAACTTCTCTCCAGAACTTCAACTCACCTAAAAATCTTCTCAAAACTCAGTAATTTAAGCGATTGATCTGTTGGTGAACGCTCTTTTCCCATTAGTTTACTGTCATTAGCACCTGGATGATGTGTTTGCCCTGTGTCTGGTGTGTGGGATTTGTGATTTCAGAGTGTTACTTGGACAATGTATGCAGCAACCCTTGCTGTTTGGTCAAGTTAGAAATCTATCTGCGTTTTGTCACCACAGGATACATATAGTTACATATTAGTGTGTGTCTGTGCGTGTGTGTTTGTTTGTGTACATATGATACATACGAATCTAAGTTTGTGTGTATGCATATATGAGCTGTTTGATTCATACAATAACAGATATCTGGGTGTATTATACAGACTGGAATCGAATCCAAGGATTCGAGGTGGCTTATATTAAAATGACAGATGCATACGGGATAGTGTTATGGACTAGGCCAGACTGCTCAAAACATTCTTAAGCAAGAAGCCCAGACCATAACTTTGGTATTTGTTTTGGTAAGTGTACAGTGCAACTTACCCGGAGTACGTTAGCTAGGTTGACTAACAGGTTTTAAAAGAGAGAAAAATTATTCACAAAATTGCACACTGAAGCACAAAGAGCAGAAGAAAGAATACTTACAGAACTCCGTCTACCCAAACTGGACTTAATTATGCTCTTCCAAATATGCACAAAAGTCCCAGTAAACAAATCCCCTTAAACACAATAAAAATGCAAAAACGGGCTTGCAGGTTGAAATTGGGAGGACACAAGGAGCGAGAGTTCAGCAGCCTATCTTTATACAGTCCACAGTTGAACTCCAATTAGTTCTGGAGTGAACTGCTTAGCTGGAGAGCTGACCACGCCTCCTTTACTGGTACAGGTTACCACTAAAAACATTAGAACTTGGGCCTAAAATCTCATCTGTTTACGTACAAACAAAAAGGCCTCTCAATACCCTTTGATCTCTGTGTCAAATCCAGCAATTGTCAAGCCTGGAGTTTTTATGACTGCTCTGTTAAAAAAAAAGTCAAGGACACAGTATCCTTGAGGAAAGAAATAGCTTTTCGGGGAAAAAAAACGTACCAGTTTTGTGACAAGGGTTACAAACTGGAATCTAATTGAGATTTTCGGGGGATTGTATGGACAATAACAGATACCTGGTTGCATGTTACCGAAACAAATATGCTAAGGGGATAGTGGCAGATTATATATTGAAGAACAGATTCCTGGTTGGGTGTTACCTTGTCCGAGAGGAGTACTCAAGCCTTTTCCATAGACTTGCTTCCCTTCCGCGTCACAAATATAAATCTTGAGAGTGGCTCCTTCAAAATCCTTTGATCTGGAAGCAATTAAACCAATGTGTTGTTTCTTTCCAGAAATCCTTCTGGTGCTCAGCCAATGTAGGACTCGAATCATGATCATATTACTTTGTTGCAATCAATGGCATATTTATTTTGGCAAACAACTCCCTTTTTAAAATAAAAGCTGCATACCATACTCCACATGCGTGCCAGTATTGGCCCAGTCTGTCCAGCAGACTGTGATGACACATTTCTTATTTCTTAACACAGGAAACGACGTGACACAACTCACAGGACAGCGCCCTTACTGCAGTTTTAATGGAGGTAAGAGTTTAAACTACCTTCACCAAAATTCCCAACATGCTCTACTGTAGTTCGTACCTAACCCTGCTGCTGGCCCAGAGAACAAAGTTACAACTAGCAATCTGATCGAGGGGGTCGGTGTGGTTTATATACAGAGTAACAGATGCCTGCGAATGTGTTACAGACTGGAAACTAAATGAGAATGGTGGGGTGGTTTACATATAGTATAACGGATACCCAGGAGTGAGTTACAGGCCGGAAATTATTGAGTGGTGTAGTTTAGAAATAGAATAATAGATGACAGGGAATACATTACTGACTGGAATTTAATCGAGGCGTTCAGAGTGTTTTATATCGAGGGTAACGGATAGCTGGGAGTCAATAATAGCCTATAACCTGATCGAATGGGTTAGGACACTTTATATGGAGAACAACCGATGTCCTGGAATTCGTGATAGACTAGAGTCTAACTGAGCGGTTCTGTGATGCTTTATATATATTTAACGCAGGTATCCAGAAGTGAGTTACAATCTGAAATCTAATCGACAGGTTTAGGGTGGTTTAGATACAGATAACTAGACACCCTGGAGTGCATTGGAGACCGGAATCTAATCGCGAGTTTTCAGGTAGTTTGTGTATCGAATCCAAATATCTGGCAGGGAGTTACAGACTGGACTCCATTCGAAGAGTGAGTTACAGACTGCGATCCTTTCATGGGGTATGGGATGGTTTATATACCGAATAACAGATACACGGGAGAAAGTTAGAGATTGGAATTTAATCGATGGGTTTGGTGTGGTTTATATACAGAATGACAGATACCCAGTTACAGACTGGAATCTTATCACCGGGGTTTGGTGTACATTATAGAAAGAATAAGAGGTATCTGGGAGTAAGTGACAGACCGGAAACAGATTGCAGGATTCAGGGTCATTGGAATGCAGGCTAACAAAAACTGAGCATTAGGTTGCAGACTGGAATGTAATTGAGGGGCTCGCTATATTGTATATGCAGAATTTCAGATAGTCGAGAGTGTTACAGTCTGGAAATAACTGAGTGGTGTTCTGTGGGTTTATAAATAGTATAAACAAATGCCTGGGATTGAGTTACAGACTGGAATCTAATCAAGAGATTCCGGCAACTTTATACATTAATTAGCAGATACCTGGGAGAGAGTTACAGACTGGAATCTAATCATTGCGTTTCTGGTGGTGCATACAGAAAATAAGAGAAATCCAGGAGTGAGTTGCAGACTGGAATCTAATTGATGGGATTGGGTGCTTTATATTTCGAACATCAGATGCCAGGGAGTGAACTATAGACTGGAATATAATCACTGGAGATATGGTTGTGAATATATTGAATACGAGATATCTGGGAGAGAGATCAAGACCGGAATTTAGGTGTTCAGAATGGTGTGTACAGAGAACTACAGATAGAGTCGTGAGACGTACACCATGGAAACAGACACTTTGGCCCAATCCGTCAATGCTGACCCAAATATCCTGACCTCATCTCGCCCCGTTTGCTAGCACTTGCCCATATCCTTCCAAACCCATCTGATTCATGTACCCATTCAGATGCCTTATAAGTGCTGTAACTGTATCAGCCTCCACCACTTCCTCTGTCAGCTCATTACATACACCCATCACCCTGCGTGTGAAAAGGTTGCCCCTTATTTCCCTTTTCTATCTTGCCTCTTTCACCCTAAACCTTTTCCCTCTAGTGTTGGTCAACACCCCAGGGGAAATACCTTGTCTCTTTATGCTATCAATGCCCCTCATGATTTTACAAACCACTATAAGGTCACACCCCAGCCTCTGACATTCCAGGGAAAACAGCCCCAGCCTATTCAGCTTCTCGCAATAGCTCAAAAGCTCCAACCATGGCAACATTCTTCCAAGTCTTATCTGAACCCTTTCAAGTTTCATAATATCCTTCCGATAGGAAGGAGACCAGGTTGCACGCAATATTCCAAAAGTGGGCCAACTGATGTCCTGTAAAGCCGCAATATGACATCACAACACCTACACTCAATGTTCCGACCAATAAAGGAACGCATACTAAACGCCTTCTTCACTATCCTATCTACCTGCGACTCTAGTTTCAAAGAACTTCGAATATGCACTCCAAGGTATCTTTGTTCAGCGACCCTCCCCAGGACCTTACCATTAAGTGTATAAGTCCTCCCCTGATTTGCTCGCCTAAAATGCACTTGGCCCATATCCTTCCAAACCCCTCCTTACATTTATCCAAGTTAAACTCCATCTGACACTCCTCGACCCATTGGCCCATCTGTTCAAGATCCTGTCGTAATCTGAGGTAACCTTCTTCGTTGTCCACTACAATTCCAATTTTGGTGTCATCTGCAAACGTATTAACCAGACCGCCAACGTTCACATCCAAAACACTGATACAAATTATGAAAAGCTATGGATCTTGCACCGACCGTTGTGGTGTACCTCTTGTCAAAGGCCTCCAGTCGGAAAAAAAAAACCCTCCACCACCATACTCTGTCTTCTCCTTTCGAGCCAGTTCTCCCTGAATTCTGTGAGGTGTAACCTACCTAACAAGTCTCCAATTAGGAACCTTATCGAATGCCTGACTGATGTCAATATAAATCACGTCTACTGCTCTGCCCATATCAGAATTACAGACCCCACGGAGTGAGTTACAGCTTGGAATCTGATACGTGGGTTCGGATCGCTTAGATATTGTATGACTGACATCAGGTAACGAGTTTCTGCCTGGAATATAATCGAGGTGTCGGAATGGTTATAATATATAGATTAAGATCTGGCTGGAAGTGTATTACTGACTGGAATATAATCGGGACTTCCAGTGGTTAATATAACGGAGAGAGTTACAGACTGGAATGAAATCGAGGGGGTTCAGAGCGAATTGTATATATAATAACAGATACTCTCCTGTGACTTACAGACTGGAATCTAATAGAGGAGGTCAAGATGATTTATATAAAGAATAATAGATGCCCAAGAGTGAATTACAGACTGGAATCTAATAAATACAATCGGGAATTTTGTTCATAACATAATTGATACCCGGGATTGAGTTACAGACTGGAATCAAACCGAGGTGTTCAGGGAGGTTTACATGTGGAATAATAGATATCAGGGAGTGAATTACAGATTGGTACCTAATCGAGGGTTTTGGCGTGGTTTATATATAGATTAACAGATACCAAAGAGCGAATTACAGGCTGGATGCTGATCGTGGGGTACAGGGATTTTTCTTCAGTACAGAATGTCAGATACCCGAGTGTGAGTTAAAAATGTAATCTAAATGAAGGGTTCGGGGTGGGTGGGTGTGGTTCAAACACTGAATAACTCATTCACGAGAGTGAGTTATAGTCTAGAATCTAATTGAAAACTTATCGAAGGGTTTGGAGTGATTTATATATACTATAAAAGACACACGGAGTGAGTTACAGACTGAAATTCGATTGAGGGGTTTGAGGTTATTTATATATCGAATAACAGATAGTAGGGAGTGACTAGCAGATTGGAAATTAATCCCAACGTGGTTTATAAATAGAATAATAGATGTCTTTCCCCATTCATGGGTTGAGTGTGTCTCTGGCTAGGCCAGCATTTACTGGCCAAACCGAATTACCCAGAAGGCAGTTGAGAGTCAAAAACATTGCTGTAGGACTGGAGTCGCGTGTAGGCCAGACCCAGTAAGGATTTCTGTCCCTCAAGGGCATTAGTGAACCAGATACATTTTTAGCACAATTGATTCATGGCCATTGTCAGACTCTTAATTACAAATGTTTATTTTTAAACTCAAATACCACCACCTGCCATGACAGAAGCAGAACCCGGACGCCTGGGTCACCACCTGGACCTTTGTGTTAGCAGTCGAGTGACAATACCAGTACGCCATTGTCTCCATGGTTAGGTGGGGTTCACTTAGTTCTTGAATCTAATGGAAGGTTTGGGATGTTTACTATATAAACTAACAGATAGGAGAAAGTGAATCTAATCACGGTTTTCAGAGTGGTTAATATACAGAACAGATACCCAGGTGTGAGTAACAGACTGGAATCTAATCGGGGGTTTCGGGGATGGTTTATATACACAATGATAGATGGCTGTCAGTGAGTTACAGACTGTAATCTGATCG
>NC_057758.1:179071-183808 GCF_004010195.1 Chiloscyllium plagiosum
GGTTCAGTGTGGTTTATATACAGAATAATAGCTACCCGGGAGTAAGTTAGATGCTAGAGTCAATTGTAAGTTTCAGAGTGATTTATATACAGAATAACCGATAAAGAGTTTTGTATCACAGGCTGGAATCTAATCGAGGGGTTCAGGGTTGTTTATACATCGAATCCACAATATCGGGGAGTTAATTATGACTGGAACTTTATCAAATGCTTAAGATGTTTTCCATATATAATAATAGACTGAGATGCATCTTGGAATCTAATCGAGAGGTTTGTGGTGGTTTATATAGTGGCAATAACAGACATCCAGGAGTGAGTTACAGACTAGAATTTATCAAAGTTTTCAGGGTTGTTTATGTATAGAACAACAGATACCCGAGATTCAGTGAAAGACTGAAATCTAATCGAGGTTTCAAAGTGTTTTATCTATAGAATAAGACATAGCACGGAGTGAGGTACAGACTGGAATCTGACTGAAGACTTCAGCATACTTTTTGTATGGTATAACTGGTGTGAGGGAATGAAATCCGATCAAAGCCTAATTTGGATATAGAATAACAGATACCTTGGTTTGAGTGACAGATTGAAACCTGATTGAGAGACTGAGGGTGGTTTATCTGCAGAATTACAGCGACCAGGGAATGGGTGACAGACTGGAATCTGATTGATGGTTTCAGGGTCGTTTGTGAAGAGATTAACAGAGGCCAAGGGGTGTTTTACAGGCTAGAATCTGTTCGAGGAGCTCAGGTCATTTATCTATAGCTTAGCAGATACCAGGGAGTGAGTTAGAGATTGGAATCTGATTGAAACATTCAGATGGTTTACACATAAAATAACAGATACCTGGAGTTAGTCACAGATTGGAACCTATTCCAGGTGTTCAGGGTGTTTTATACAATGAATAATAGGCATGAGGGGGTGTCTTACAAATTCCAATGTCATCGAAGGCTTCAGAATGGTGTCTGCATGGAGTAACAGGTATTAGGGAGTGAGTTACAGATGACAGACATATAGAATAACAGACACCTGACAGTAATTTAGAGTTTGGAATCTGGTTGAGGGAATCAGAGACGTGTAAATGTAAGCTAATAAAAGCCTGCGAGTATATTATAAAATGCAGTGTGATCAGGGGTTCGATGTATGTTTTGAATAGAATTTCAGACAGCTAAGAGAATGTTACAGACTGGAAGCTAATCGAGCCGTTTTGTAGGGGTTTGTTCACAGAATAACAGATAGCAGGGAAGAGATTCAGACTGGAATCTAATCGAGGAGTTGGGGTAGTTTATATCTCAAACAACAGTTACCCGGGAGTCAGTTACGGACTGGAATCGAATCGAACGGTTCTGGGTGTTTTATAAACAGAACGAAAGATGCTCAGATGTGAATTACAGTCTGCACAATTTATTGAGGGATTGAATAGCGTTTAAATACAGAATAAAATATACCTGGGAGTGAGTTAGAGATTAAAATCTAATTGAAGGGTTCGGTATGGTTTACATATAGCCAGAGAGGTTTTTTTTTCAACATGGTGGAAAAATCTATCACGAGGGCACGTAATGTTAAGGCAATTCGAGATGGATTTCGGTGAGATGTATGAGGTAGGTTCTTTACACAGAGAGCGGTTGGTACGTGGAATGCAATTCAAGCAGTGGTAGCAGCGTCAGATACATTAGGGATATTTAAGTTCATCTTGCACATGGAATTTAGTACAATGAAGGCTATGTAGGTTAGTCTAATCTCACAGTAGGATAGAGGCCGGCACAACATGGAGGACCGAAGGGCCTGTACCGTGCTGCACAGTTTCATGTTCTTTGTTCGATGTTTATAACATAGAATAATAGCTACTAGAGAATGAGTTACAAATTGGAATCAGAGAGTGAGTTCCATGGGGTTCCAGAGATTGAATAACAGAGACCAGGGAGGGCGTTACAGAGTGGAATTTCCTTGAGTGATTCAGGGTAGTTTAAGTGCAGTACAACAGGTACATGGGAGTGAGTTACTGACTGGAATCGAATCGAGGACTTTGGTTTGGTTGGTATATCGATTAGCAGATGCCGGCGTGTGAATTGCAGCCTGGAATGTTATCGAGGGCTACAGGATGATTTATATAAGGAATAACAGAGGGCAGAGATTCAGTTACTGACTGGCATCTGCTTGTGGGATTCAGATTGGCATTTATATAGAATAACAGATACACGTTACCAACTGAATGCATTCGAGGGGTTCAGAGGGCTTTAAGCTCCGCCCCCACCCCAGTCTGACCTATCACCCTCACCTTGACCTCTTTCCACCTATCACATTTCCGACGCCCCTCTCCCAAGTCCCTCCTCCCTACCTTTTATCTTCGCCTGCTGGACAAACTTTCCTCATTCCTGAAGAAGGGCTTATGCCCGAAACGTCGATTCTCCTGTTCGCTGGATGTTGCCTGACCTGCTGCGCTTTTCCAGCAACACATTTTCAGCTCTGATCTCCAGCATCTGCAGACCTCACTTTCTCCTTTAAATATGTAATGAAAGAGACAAGGAGGAGTTGCAGACTGGAATCTGATCAAGGGCTTTTGGGTGTTTTTTTTTTGTCGAAAACATCAGATATCAGGAGTGAGTTACAGATTGGGACCTAATCTAACTAGAAGAGTGTTACAGACTGGAAGTTACTGAGTGGTTTTGTAAGGGGTTATATATCGAATAACAGACACCTGGAAGTGAGTTACAGACTGGAATCCAATTAAAGGTTTTGGGGGCGTTTATACATAGAATAACAGGTGCCAGGGAGTGAGTAACAGCTTGGAATTTGGGCGAGTGGAGTGTTGTGTTTTATATATAGAGTACTATATATCCAGGAGTAACTTACATACTGTAATCTACACACGGTCTCCCTATGGTTTACACAGTGAGTTAATGACTGGAAGCTAATCGATGGGTTTGTACTGGTTTATAGGTAGAAGAACAGATACTTGAGACTGAGTTGCATAGGCCAAACTAATGGAAGGGTTTGGTGTGACTTATAAGGAGATTAACAGAAAGGAGGAAGTCAGTTATAGACTGGAATCCGATCTCAGAGTTAAGGGTAGTGTATAAATAGAATAACAGATACCCGCAAGTAAGTAGATATTGGAATCATATCTAAGCATTCAGAGTGGTTTGTATGTCGAATAATGCATATCAGGGAGTGAGTAACAGAGTGGAAGCTATTCGAGGGTTTCGGGGTGTTTTATATATAGAATAGCACTTACGTGGGAGTGTGTTGCAGACTGGGATCTAGTTGAGAGGTTCAGAGGGAGTTCTAAATCGAAATACTGATATCAGCGAGGGAGTTACAGACGGTCATCTAATCTAGAGGTTTGGCGTTGTTATATATACAATTACAGATACGCAGCAGTGATTTCCAGATCCGTAACTAATGGAGAGATTCGTGGTTGTTTAAGTATAGAATAACAGGTACGAGGTAGAGAGATATGGACTGGAATCTAATCGAGGGTTCAGGTGGTTTCTAAAGAGAAAATCAGCCAGTTAAAAGTCAGTTACAGAGTGGAATGCAATAGAGGAGTTCTGAGTGGTTTAGATACATCATAAAATATACCAAGGAGAGAGTTGGAAAGCTTGAATGGGATCAAGTGGTTCAGAGGTCTTTATATACAGGATAACAGATAGCCGGGAGTTAATTCCAGACGAGAATCTGATCGAATGGTACAGGATGGTTTAGATCTAGAAATACAGATACGCGGGAGTGAATTATCGACTTGAATCCGATTGAGGGGTTCAGGATGGTTTAGATCTCGAATAACAGAGACCCGGGAGTGAATTATATACTTGAATCTGATTGAGGGTTTCGGGATGGTTTAGATCTCGAATAACAGAGACCTGGGAGTGAATTATATACTTGGATCTGATTGACGGGTTCAGGGTGGTTAATATCTAGAATATTAGATTGCAGGGAATGAGTTACAGATTGGAAACTAATTGAGGAGTTCAGGGACATTTAGTTATGTGTTAATAAAACCGTGCAAATAAGTTACATACAACTATGTAATCTGGGGTCTGCTGTATTTTATGAGAATTACAGATAACTGGGAAAATGCTACAGTCTGAAAGTTAATTGAGTGGCTTTGTAAGCGTTTATATATAGAATGATAGATTCTTGGGAGTGAGTAACAGACTAGAATCTAGTCAAAGTTATTTGGGTGTTTTTTTATATAGATTAACAGATAGCTGAGAGTGAGTTACAGACTTAAATCTAATCAAGGTGTTTTGGGTGTTTTATATATCGAATAATAGATAGCGGGGAGTGAGTTACAGAGTGGAATCTATTGAGGGTTTCCGGGTGGCTTACCTATAGAGTTACAGAAAGTAACTATATAGCTACAACCCTGAGTCTAATCAGCAGTTACTGCCTGGACAAAAATTTCTCCTCGTCTGATTTTCCACTAGTTTAAATGAGGGAATTCATAGGTCAAACAAACATCCAACTCTCCCTTACAAAGCATAATACACTTAATAACTCATACTTCTCGCAAGTTTGGAATTTACATCATCAGCACTTCTCCACCAAACGCTCTTAAACTGAGAAAACAGAAGTTTAACGCCCGCTGAAAATACCATACTGCTCTTAACAATTCATAAATTGGTCAAAGGTACCAAGCTGTCGTTCAGCATTTGCTTGGTAGAATGAACCTCTTCACAACTCGATTTGTATAAATATGTCAAAGTATGAAAAAGGACCTTCAACATCCAGTTAAAGT
>NC_057758.1:184308-200721 GCF_004010195.1 Chiloscyllium plagiosum
AATACTTTGAAGGCTTTCTCCAACCATGCAAGCAGCGTCCCACATCAGGAGGTGCAACTATGCTGATTTCTAAACATATTTGTTTAATCTTATACTTCTACAATAAATCCAACTCAGCAGCATTTAACCAGTTTAATGCGATCAACCTGTGTGGGTGCACTTGGATCGTGTGTTTGTAGAGTGCTGTGGGGCTGTATGTGAGGAGCATGGCGTCGTAAACCAAAGTGTGATCACACAATTGCGCTTGAAGGAAGAGGCAACAGTCAGAAAAGGGGTCACAATGGGGGAAGTTTCAGGAAAGGTCAAGTTCAGCAGGGATGCATTGGTGCACGAGAAATGATTCCTTAATCCCAGTTATCCAGTGTACAGCTGAGCTTCACCAGGAACAGAGTAAAAATATCCATGGAAATGATGCTTTGGGAGGAAGTGAGAAGGGGCTTGTGTCCATTGGCATTGTCTAGAATGGGACTGTAGGGAAGGAGTTCCAAAAACTGAGACAGTGCAGCGTGGGAGAGTATGTGTAAACGGTTTTGTTTATTTGTGTCATGTAGAATTGGAGTGAACCGGAATGAATCCAAAAGCAACATCCAAATGGGTTTGAAGAGCAGGGGATGTTGTAGAATGGGAGGGAATAGGAAGGGCTTTGGTTTGATTTGGATAGTGTGCTGTGGGATTGAATGTCTTGTGTCGACTGCATTTGAAAGGCAAGAGGTTTGGGACCATTGAGATTCTGTGATGTGGAGGTGGATGAAAAGGGGTTTGTTTCCATTGGGATTGTGTAGAGTAGAAGTGAACAGGAAGTGTTTTGAGTCCGTTGTGATTGTGTAAAGTGGTAATGAACAGGAAGAAATTTGAATCCTTTGGGGTGCTGTGGCGTGGGAGTTAGTGGGAAGGGATATGGGTCCACTATGATTATATAGAGTAGAAGTGGAACGGGAAGGGGAATGAGTCAATTGGGATTGTGTAGAGTGGGAGCGAGCAGGAAGGGGTATGAGTCCATTGGGATTGCTTAGAGTCGCAGTCTAAATGAACCGAGTTTGGGCTCATTGGAATTTGGAGAGCGGGAGTGCTTTGGAAGAGATTTCGTTCCTTAGGACTCATGTAAAGATGGATGAACAGGAAGATCTTCATGTTCATTTGTAGTGATTTGGTGCAAATTGGATTTGTGTAATGTGTGAGTAAATGCGAACGTGTTTGGTTGATAGGGCCCATGTGGACTGGGAGTCAGCAGGTAAGGTTTTGCATCTTGAAGCATTCTGTCAAGCGACATTGAATGGAAAGGGGCAAGGGACAATTCGGACTGTGCAGGATGAGAATTATCAGGAAGGGTTCAAGCTGCATTCGGAAATGTGTGGAGTGTGTTACGGACCAGACCAGACCAGACTCTCAAAAATTTCAGGAAAGTAATCCAAACCCTCTTCGAGTTGTCATAAGCAGGTGCACAGTGGACATTACAGGAGAGATACAGGTTGCTCAACAACATCGCCTTCAGTAAAACAGAAATCATTTGCAAGATTACTGACCAAAACGTAAACAAATGGTAACTGTTTTGGACTCTGCCAGACCACTCAAAACATTCTTAGGCAGGCAGTCCCAGACCATAACTTTGCAATTTATTTTGATTTTTGTACGCTGAAAATTAGCCGGAATAAAATAGTTAGATTATCTACTAGATTTTCAAACAGACAACATTTTGTTCTCAAAATTGCACAATGTAATACAAAGAACAGAGTAAATAATCCGTACAGACCTCAGCCTATCTAAACTAGACTTAATTCTGCTGTTTCGAATATACACAAGAGAACCAACTAATTAACTATCCTTTAAAAATCAGTATGAATAGAATGCATGTTTATAGTTTGAAGTTGAAGGGCAGAAAGAGAGAGAGGAGGGGTGGAGAGAACTTCCACACGCCTCCATGTTGAACTCCTTGACAGGTCAGACTGGACTGAAACTGCTCAGCTGGAGAGCTGACCACTCCCCCATTTTATACAGGTCACTACGAAAACATGACCACTTTGGCCTGCTTACATGTAAACTAAAGGCCTCTCAAAATCTTTTTCACCTCTGTAACAAAAACGACTGAATAGAGCCTGTCCCAGTTTATTGCCATCTGAAAAAAAAACAATCAAGGTCAGAGTCTCCTTGAGCCAAGGAACAACAATTAGAATAAAAAGTGACAAACTTTGTTACAGGACATAATGCAAAATAACTTAACATTTCTCGAAACACAAAACGTAGCCACAACTAAATGACGTTTTTCCAAATTCATGCACCAATCACCACAAGCGCCCTGAACAAATAAAAGATGAAAACAATCACCGACTCTTACAGGAGAGATGTCAGACAAACTCAGCACGGAACACCTTCTTCTACGTAACTGCTTGTTTGTATTTCAAGCCAAAAATTGACCAGCAGCTCTGAACAACCAGACTGATAAAACTAAAACCAACCAGAGATACATGATCTGTGAGCACTAGCCACTTCGCTTTCATTGTACAAGTGTACAAGACATGAAAGCATTTAGCCTGACGCAGCATTTCTTACTTATCATCAAATTAGTCCTGAAATTCCTTCCAAACGAGGTACATCGGTTATTCTGTCTTTATGACATCTCTCAAAGAAAACAAAGGACCACCTGACCCTATTAAATGAACAACATCGTCACACCCCCACCTTAAAAAAGTGAACACACAATATCTAAAGATGTCTTCATGAATAAAGCCCTTAATGTTACACTGTTCGTGCAGTGCACATTTCTCTGGCCTGATTAGCAAGTTCACAGATGACACTAAGACTGGTGGAGCAGCAGACAGTGAAGGTGATTGTCAGATAACACAGCAGAATGCAGACAGATTGGAGAGTTGAGCGGCGAATTGGCAGGTGCAGTTCCATCCAGACAAATGTGAGATGATGCATTTCTGAAGATCCATTTCCAAAGCGAACTATGCAGTAAATGGAAAAGTTCTGGGGAAAATTGATGTGCAGAGAGATTTGGGTGTTTAGGTCCATTGTACCCTGAAGGTGGCAGCGTAGGTGGACAGAGTGGTCAAGAAGGCATATGGCACACTTTCCTTCATCGCGCGGGGTGGTGAATGCAAGAGTTAGCACTGAACTCCTCCCTTTCTCTTCCAAGTTTGGACAATGCATCGGCAAACGTTTTCTCGTCCTGCCACGGAGACAATTTTCAGACTGAATGTCTCGAACAACAAGCTCCATCTAAGCAGTCTGCAGTTGTCCTTATATTTCTCCACAAACCTCAGTGGGTTATGGTTAGTGTAAATGATTGTCTCAGATACATTACTGGGAACATGAACATGAAAATATTATCACGCCAACAACAGGGTCAAAGTCCACTTCTCAACAGTCGAATACTGCTACTGATAAATGTTCAATTTCCTGGACAAATACCGGTTTGGTCTTTCTAACTTATCGACATCTTCTTGTGAGAGCACAGCAACAACACGCACATCACTCGCATCAAGGGCTGCATTGAATTGCTTTGAGTAATTTGTTGTCACCAAGAATGCAGCAGTAGTTAACACAGCTTTCAGGCTGTCAAATGTATTTTTACATGAGAAGACAGGTGCTGGAAAAACACAGGAGGTCAGAAAGCATTCGAGGAGCAGGGAAATCGACGTTTCGGCCAGGAGCCCCTCATCAGGAATGAGGCTGGTGGCGAGATAATTGGGAGGGTAATGGGGCTGGGGAGAATGTGGCTAACAGTGCAACAGGTGAATGGTGGAAGGAATAAAGGTGATAGGTGGAGAGGAGGGTGAAGCAGATAGGTGGGAAGGAAGATTGGCAGGTAGTACAGATCATGACGATGGTGCTGAGCTGGCAGGTTAGAACTGGGGTATGGTGGGCGAAAGGGAAATGAGGAAACTAGTGAAGTCTACACTAGTGGTCCAGACGAGTCCACAGCTACAAATCTCGTAATTTAGGAACACCGCACTGCCCGATTCTACCTCCTTCCCATGTTCCAGATGCCTGACCACCCCGCCGACCCATTGTCTCAGCCTACTTCTGCCCCAACGAACTCATCAACACCCACATCGATACTGTGCTTTTCCCGCTAGTCCAGGAGCTCGCCATTTACATTTCCGACACCACCCAAGGCCTCCAACTACTTCAAGACCTCTGTTTCGCAGGCCCCCAGCGCCTCATCTGCACCATGCACATCCAAACACTCTAGATCTCCATCTGCCATGACCAGGGCCTCCAAGACCTTCGTTCCTTTCTCTCCCGACGTCCCCATCAATACCTTTCCCCTGAAATTTTCACTAGTTCGGCTGAACTGGTCCTCACCCTAAACAGTATCTCCTTCGAATCCTCTCACTTCCTCCAGATGAAAAGGGTCGCCATGGTCACCCAACTATGGGCCCCAGCTTTGCCTGTCTCTTTGTTGGAAACGTAGAAAAGTCCATCTTCCATAGTTACACCACCACCACTCCCTATCTCTTTCTCTGCGACATCGATGACTGCATAGAGGCCACCTCGCATTCCCACGAGGAGGTTGAACAGTTCATCAACTTCACCAACACATTCCACCCCAACCCTTAAATTCACCTGGACCATCTCTGACCCCTTCCGCCCCTTCCTAGACCTCTCCATCTCCATTAGCGATGATTGACTCAACACTGACATTTTTACAAGCACAGCTACCAGGATTTTGCCTCCTCCCACTCGACCTCCTTCAAAAATGCTATCGTGTATTCCAAATTCCTCTGCCTCCACCACACCTGCTCCCAGGAGGAGCAATTGCACCACAGAACGCACCAGAACGCCTCCTTCTTTGAAGGCTGTAATTTCCCCTCCCACATTGTTGAAGATGCCCTCTAATGGATTTCATCCACGTCCTGCACCACCACTCCCGAACCCAGGAGGAGCAATTGCACCACAGAACGCACCAGAATGCCTCCTTCTTGAAGGCTGTAATTTCCCTTCCCCTTGTTGAAGATGCCCTCTAATGGATTTCATCCACGTCCTGCACCACCACTCCCGAACTCCACACCGCCCACCGCAACATAGACATAATCACAATAGTGCTCACCATCCACCCCACCAACCTCCACATGAATCGGATCATCCACTGACATTTCTGCCACTTACAAATGAACCCCACCACCAGGAACATATTTCCCTCCCCACCCCTATCTGCATTCCGCAAAGACCGTTCCCACCCTGGCTACCTGGTCATGTCCCTACATCCTAATAACCCACCCTACCTTCCAAGCACCTTTCCCTGGCACAGCAGGAATTGCAAAACCTGCGCCCACACGTTACCTCTCACCACCGTCCAAGGCCCCAAGGAAGCCTTGCACATCAATCAAAGTTTCAACTGTAATTTCATACATGTCTTGTATTGTATCCATTGCTCTCGATGCGGTCTCCTTTACGTTGGGGAGACTGACGCCTTCTCACAGAGCACGACAGAGAACATCTCCAGCACACCCGCACCAGTCAACTTCACCGCAATGGGGGAAGTTTCAGGAAAGGTCAAGTTCAGCAGGGATGCATTGGTGCACGAGAAATGAGTCCTTAATCCCAGTTATCCAGTGTACAGCTGAGCTTCACCAGGAACAGAGTAAAAATATCCATGGAAATGATGCTTTGGGAGGAAGTGAGAAGGGGCTTGTGTCAATTGGCATTGTCTAGAATGGGACTGTAGGGAAGGAGTTCCACTCAACTGAGACAGTGCAGCGTGCGAGAGTATGTGTAAACGGTTTTGTTTATTTGTGTCATGTAGAATTGGAGTGAACCGGAATGAATCCAAAAGCAACATCCAAATGGGTTTGAAGAGCAGGGGATGTTGTAGAATGGGAAGGAATAGGAAGGGCTTTGGTTTGAATTGGATAGTGTGCTGTGGGATTGAATGTATTGTGTCGACTGCATTTGAAAGGCAAGAGGCTTGGGACCATTGAGATTCTGTGATGTGGAGGTGAATGAAAAGGGGTTTGGTTCCATTGGGATTGTGTGGAGTAGAAGTGAACAGGAAGTGTTTTGAGTCCGTTGTGATTGTGTAAAGTGGTAATGAGTAGGAAGAAATTTGAATCCTTTGGGATGCTGCGGAGTGGGAGCTAGCGGGAAGGGATATGGGTCCACTATGATTATGTAGAGTAGAAGTGGAACGGGAAGGGGAAATGAGTCAATTGGAATTGTGTAGAGTGGCAGCGAGCAGGAAGGGGTATGAATCCATTACGATTGCTTAGAGTTGCAGTGTAAATGAAAAGAGTTTGGGCCCATTGGGATTTTGTAGAGTGATAGTGCATTGGAAGGGATTTCGGTCCATTAGAACACATGCAAAGGTGGATGAACAGGAAGGGCTTCATGTCCATTTGTAGTGATTTGGTGCAAATTGGATTTGCGTAATGTGTGAGTAAATGCGACCGTATTTGGTTGATAGGGCCAGTATGGACTGGGAGTCAGCAGGAAAGGTTTTGCATCTTGAAGCATTCTGTCAAGCGACATTGAATGGGAAGCGGCAAGGGACAATTCGGACTGTGCAGGATGAGAATTATCAGGCAGGGTTCAAGCTGCATTCGGAACTGTGTGGAGTGTCTTACGGACCAGACCAGACCAGACTCTCTCAAACATTTCAATAAGGTAATCCAACCCGTTTTCGAGTTGTTATCAGTAGGTGAACAGAGGATATTACAGGAGAGATACAGGTGGCTCAACAACTTCGCCTTCAGTAAAACAGAAATCATTTGCAAGATTACTAACCGAAACATAATCAAATGGTAACTGTTTTGTACTCCGCCAGACCACTCAAAACATTCTTAAGCAGGCAGTCCCATACCATAACATTGCAATTTATTTTGATATGTGTACACTGAAAATTAGCCGGAATAGAATAGTTAGGTTGTCTACTAGATTGTCAAACAGACAACATTTTGTTCACAAAACTGCACAATGAAACACAAAGAACAGAATAAATAACCTGAACAGAACTCAGCCTCCCTAAACTAGACTTAATTCTACTTTTCCGAATATACACAAGAGAACCAATAAGTAAACTTCCTTTAAAAATCAGTTTAAATAGAACGCATGCTTACGGTTTGAGGTTGAAGGGCAGAAAGAGACAGGGGGGGTGGGGGGGGGGGGTGGAGAGAACTTACACACATCTCCCTGTTGAACTCCTTGACAGGTCAGACTGGTTTGAAACTGCTCAGATGGAGAGATTAGATTAGATTACATTACAGTATGGAAACAGGCCCTTCGGCCCAACAAGTCTACACCGACCCGCCACCCACCCATACCCCTACATTTACCCCTATACCTAACACTACGGGCAACTTAGCATGGCCAATTCACCTGACCTGCACATCTTTGGACTGTGGGAGGAAACCGGGGCACCCGGAGGAAACCCACGCAGACACGGGGAGAACGTGCAAACTCCACACAGTCAGTCGGCTAAGTCAGGAATTGAACCCGGGTCTCTGGCGCTGCGAGGCTGCAGTGCTAACCAATGTGCCACCGTGCCGCTGACCACTCTCCCATTTTATACAGGTCACATCTAAAACATGACCACTTTGGCCTGCTTACATGTAAACTAAAGGCCTCTCAAAATCTTTTTCATCTCTGTAACAAAAACGACTGAATGGAGCCTGCACCAGTTTATTGTCCATCTGAAAAAAAAACAATCAAGGACAGAGTCTCTTTGAGCCAAGGAACAACAATTAGAATAAAAAGAGACAAAATTTGTTGCAGGACACAATGTAAAATAACTTAATATTTCTCGAAACACAAAACGTAGCCACAACTAAATGACGTTTTTCCAAATTCATGCACCAATCACCATAAGCGACCTGAGCAAAAAAAGATGAAAACAATCACCGATTCTTACAGTAGAGATGTCAGACAAACTCAGCACAGAACACCTTCTTCGACGTAACTGTTTCTTTGGATTTCAAGCCAAAAATTGACCAGCAGCTCTGAACAACCAGACTGATAAAACTAAAACCAACCAGAGATACATGATCTGTGAGAACTGGCCACTTCGCTTTCATTATACAAATGTACAAAACATGATAGCATTTAGCCTGACGCAGCATTTCTTACTTATCATTAAAGTAGTCCTGAAATTCCTTCCAAACCAGGTACATCGGATAATCTGCCTTTATGACATCTCTCAAAGAAAACAAAGGACCACCTGACCCTATTAAATGAACAACATCGTCACACCCCCACTTTAAAAAGGAGAACACACAATATCTAAAGATGACTTCTTGAATAAAACCCTTAATGTTACATTTTTGGAGCAGTACACATTTCTATAGCCTGATTAGCAAGTTCACTGATGACACTAAGATTGGTGGAGCAGCAGACAGTGAAGGTGACTGTCAGAGAACACAGCAGAATGCAGACAGATTGGAGAGTTGAGCGGAGAATTGGCAGGTTCAGTTCTATTCAGACAAATGTGAGATGATGCAATTTGGAAGATCCAATTCAAAAGCGAACTATACAGTAAATAGAAAAGTCCTGGGGAAAATTGATGTTATACAGTAAATAGAAAAGTCCTGGGGAAAATTGATGTATAGAGAAATCTGGGTGTTTAGGTCCATTGTACACTGAAGGTGGCAATGCAGGTCGACAGAGTGGTCAAGAAAGCATATGGCACGCTTTCCTGCATCGGGCGGGGTATTGAATATAAGAGTTAGCAGGTCGTGTTACAGTTGCTCCCGCCACTGACCTCCTCATTTTCTCTTTCAAGCCTCGACAATGCATTGGCAAACATGTTTTCTCGTCCTGCCACGGAGACAATTTACAGACTGAATGTCTGTAACAACAAGCTCCATCTAAGCAGTCTGCAGTTGCCCTTACATTTCTCCACAAAGCTCAGTGGGTTATGATCAGTGTATATGATTGTCTCAGAGACATTACCGGTAACATGAACATTGAAATGTTATCACGCCAACCACAGGCTCAAAGTCCACTTCTCAACTGTCGAATACTGCTACTGATGAATGTTCGATTTCCTGGACAAGTACTGGTTTGGTCTTTCTAAATCATTGACATCTTCCTGTAAGAGCATAGCAACAACACGCACATCCCTCACATCAACAGCCACCTTGAATTTATTTCGGTAATGTGGTGTGACCAATAATGCGGCAGCAGTTAACAAAGCTTTCAGGCTGTCAAATGGCTCTTCACCTGATTAGAGTGGTGCTGGAAAAGCACAGGAGGGCAGGAAGCATTCGAGGAGCAGGGAAATCGACATTTCGGGCAGGAGCGCTTCATCAGGAATGACTCTGGGTGCCTCGGGGTTGGAGAGATAATTGGGCGAGATATGGGGCTGGGAAGAAGGTGGCTAAGAGTCCAATGGGGGGATGGAGGTGGGGATAAAGGTGATAGGTAGGAGAGGAGGGTGCAGCGGATAGGTGGGAAACAAGGTTGGCAAGTATGACAGGTCATGAGGATGGTGCTGAGCTGGCAGGTTGTAACTGGGGTAAGGTGGGGGAAGGAGAAATGAGGAAACTAGTGAAGTCGACACTAGTCGTCCACACTTGTCCACAGCGACGAATCTCGAAGTTTGGGGACCCCACACTGCCCGATTCTACCTCCTTCCCAAGATCCAGAACCCATTGTCTCCGCCTGCTCCTACCCCACCGAACTCGTCTCCACCCACCTCGATACTCTCCTTTACCCCCTAGTCCAGGAGCTCCCCACATACGTTTGGGACACCATCTACATCCTCCACCTCCTGCAAGACTTCCGCTTCCCACGCCCCCAGCGCCTCATCTTCACCATGTTCATCCAAACCCTTTACACCTCCATCTGACATGACCAGGTCCTCCAAGCCCTTCGTCCCTTCCTCTCCCGACGTCCCCACCAGTACGCTTCCACTGAAACTCTGACTAGTTTGGCTGAACTGGTCCTTTCCCTTAACAATTTCTCCTTCGAATCATCTCACTTTCTCCAGACGAAAGGGGTAGCCATGGGCACCCGTATGCGCCCCAGCTATGCCTGTCTCTTTGTTGGCTACATAGAACAGTCCATAGTCATACCAGCACCACTCCCACCTCTTCCTCTGCTTCGTTGATGACTGCATCGAGAACACATTGGGCACCCGCAAGGAGGTTGAACAGTTTATCAACTTCACCAATACAATCCACTCCAAACTTAGTTCCACCTGGACCATCTCTGATCCCTTCCGCCTCTTCCTGGAACTCTCCATCGGCATTAACGATGACCGACTCAACGCTGACATTTTTACAAACCCACTGACACGCACAGCTGTCAGGATTACACCTCCTCTCACTCGATCTCCTTCAAATATTTTATAGTGTATTCGCAATTCCTCTGCCTCCACCTCATCTGCTTCCAGGAGGACAAGTTCCACCACAGAACACATCAGAATGCCTCCTTCTTTGAAGGCCGTAATTTCCCCTCTCACATTGTTGAATATGCCCTCTAATGGATTTCATCCACGTCCTGCACTTCCACTATAGAACTCCAGACCTCCCCCGCAATAAAGACAGAATCCCAACAGTGCTCACCATCCACCCCACTCGACATGAATCGCATCATCCGCCGACATTTCTGCCATTTGGAAATTTACCCCACTACCAGGAACATGTTTCACTCCCCACCCCTATCTGCTTTCCGCAAAGTCCGTTCCCTCCGTGACTACCTGATCAGGTCCACAATCCTACCAACCCACCCTCCCCTCCGAGCACCTTTCCGTGCCACAGCAGGAATTGCAAAACCTGCGCCCACACGTTCCCCCTCACCACTGTCCTTGGACGGAGCCTTGCACATCCATCAAAGTTTCAAATGCAATTCCACACATGTCTTTTATTGTGTCCGTTCCTCCCGATGTAGTCGCCTCTAAATTGGGGAGACTGGATGCCTTTCCACACAGCGCTACAGAGAACATCCCCTGGACACCCGCACCAATCAACCCCACCACTCCGTGGCCGAATATTTCATCTCCCCTGGGAATCTGCCGAGGAAATGCTGGTCCTGGTCCTCGTCCATCACCATTCTCTCACCACCCGACGCCTGGAGGAAGAACGCCTAATCTTCCACCTCGGGAATCTTCAACCCCAGGGCATCAATGTGGAATTCACCATTTTCCTCATTTCCCCTTTCCCCACCTTGCCACTTCCATCATTCTAGCTCAGTACCGTCCTCATGACCTGTCCCACGCTTCAATCTTCCTTCCCACCTACGCGCTCCACCCTCCTCGCCGAGCTATCACCTTTACTTCCACCTGCATCCACCTATTACACTCTCATCCACTTTATCCCCAGCCCTACACCCCCTCCCATTTATATCTACACCCCTGAGGCTCCCAGCCTAATTCCTGATGAAGCACACCTGCCTGGAACATCGGGTCTCCTGCTCCTCGGACGATGCCTGACCTGTTGTACTTTTCCAGCACCACACGCTCCACCCTGGATGTCTCATACTGCCGTTTATCAATTTTTGAGAAGATTTTTCTCTCAGATAGGTGATAGGATCGTCAGTAACCTCGCTGAGATGGAAGGTTTTTTTTCAGACGTTTTCTCACGATGACTATTTAATATCATCAATGAGAGTCTCAGATGAAGCGCTGGTGCTATGCCCCGCCTTTCTATTTACAGGTCTTTGAGGAGAAAGTGAGGTCTGCAGATGCTGGAGATCAGAGCTGAAAATGTGTTGCTGGAACAGCGCAGCAGGTCAGGCAGCATCCAGGGAACAGGAGAATCGACGTTTCAGGCATAAGCCCTTCTTCAGGAGAGGGCTTGTGCCTGAAACGTCGATTCTCCTGTTCCCTGGATGCTGCCTGACCTGCTGCGCTTTTCCAGTAACACATTTTCAGCTATTTACAGGTCTTGGCTTGTGAAGGTCGGTGATGTCATTTCCGTTTCTTTTGTTTCAAGGGAAGTTAGATGGATCTAAGTCAATATGTTTATTGATGGAGTTCTGGTTCGAATGCCATGCTTCTAAGAATTCTAGGGCATGTCTTGTTTTGCCTGTCCTGGAATGTGTGTGTTGTACTAGACAAAATGGTGTCATTCTTTCTTTGCCAATTTTCCTTCTTGTTTGATCGATGTAGTGTTTTTTTTTAATACTTCTTTGTACTTTGTAAATGACGTTCGTTTTGCTGATCATATCTCTGTAGCCCACAAACCTACCAACACATTTAAACAGCCACTAATGTGCCTAAATGATTCATTATGTACTATGATCAAAACTAATGTCATTTACAAGATACCATGAAAGATCGGTGAAGCAACTCTGTCGGACAAACTGGCAGGAATCATGCCACTGGGATACATGAACACCAACTAGCCACCAAAAGACATGACCCACGGTGACTAAATTCCATACATACAGACAAAGAAGGAGACCACTTTGGGACAACACTCGCAGGTGAGACAGGTGGAACAAAGATACGCGCAAATATTCTTAGAGGCATAGCATTTTAACCGGAACTCCATCAATGAACACATCGCCTTAGATCCCATCTACATTCCCATCAAAAAAGGGAACTTCTGCAACGTCTGGAAACAAAGCTTCCAGCTCATCGAGCTACCTTACATACTCCTCTTCATATTCTTACTTATTTATTTAGTTTGCTTTTTTTTTCTTTCTTCCCCAGCAACTATGTTGTGTGTGCATGTGCGAGACACAGTGAATGCACAACAAGTGTGGAAAACTTCATTCACGTCCCACCACCAGGAAGAAAGGTAACAGCCGAATGGTCAGTGATCAGCAGAGCCCTTCTCAGCAAAACACAATGCCTGAGTGAAAGGGGAGGGCAGGGACTAAATCAAAATAGAGTCGGACAGGGGAAATAAAACACTCCACAACTCACGGTGCCCACCTCTCCCTGAAACCCCGCAAGGAGTTGGTAGACACTGTGTATTGCTTCTCTGGGGACAGCCGGGGCAGTTTTGTACATTGGTACAAACCGTTATGGGTATTCATTGTAGTGTACTTCTGGGAATCCTCAGCGTATGGCTTATATCCAGCTTTGTTAAGAAAAGCACCCCCGCCCCTCCCGCAGATTTTGCGTATAAATCCTCAATAGGATGGATTGGGTATTTATCCGGCTGAGAAAAGACGTTTTCCGTGGCTTTGAAATCCTCACAAAGAAGAGCGGAACTGCCACGCCTACCACATCCGTACATCTTGTGGCTGCCAATTTCACTGACTGCGCTTCTTTGATGATTCCCTCAACTTCCAAAAGACCTTCTCTTCTCCCTTTACTTTTTAGCAGAAGGATAATTCCCTCTCCTTGATTTGATTTGATTTAGTTTTGTCACATATGCCTAGCTGCGGTAAAAGGTATTGTTTTGTGTGCTATCCAGGCAAGTCACACCATACGTAAATTAATCAGTGTAATCGAAAAGAATGCAGAATATTGTCATTCCTGAGTTCCAAATTCCCGCCATACTATTGGTGACAAAGCTTGCCCTCCAGCCACCTTTAAACCACCTGCCCCTTACCGTAAAGCTGCCGCCCCTCACATCGCTTAATGACATATTGTTAGAGCTACAGAGAAGTTGCAGAGAAACAGCAACTTTGATATTTACGATTGCGTTCATAATCACAATAAACACGGGGAAGAGTCTGTTTTTGGATCTGTAGTTTCGTGTTTGCAAACTTTTGTATCTTCTTGCTGATGGAAGAGGTTAGACGATAGAATACCAGGGGCAGGAGCGGACTTTGATTATGTTGGCTGCTCTCCCAAGGTACAAGAAATGGAGATGAAGTCCATGAATGGAACAGTGTCCTTGCGATGGACTGAGTTGTGTTCACGACTCTGTATTTTCTTGCAGTTTTGGGCAGAACAAGCTATGATACATCCAGAAGGTTTTCTCTGGTGCATCTGTTAAAAAGAATGGTCAGATTCACAGCGAATTTCCTTGGTTTTGTTGACTTTCCTCGGTAGAGGTTTTCTTGACTCAAGTAGTGGAAGGATCAGCGACTCAGGGGAGAAATTATTGATAAAGGGAAGGTGGTAGAGGCTTACCGGGTATGTGAGGAAGACCTTTCTAACCCAGATGGTGATGGGAATCTGGAACTCATTGCCTGTCAGGTTGGGAGAGGGCAGAATCCCTCACCACACTATGAAAACATGCCCTTCTGCCCAACAAGCCAACACCGACCCTCCGAATGTCAGTCGGAGGAGACTCATTGAGTGGCTGCAGTGCGTATTGCAGAGCGAACATACTGCTGCCGCTGTGCATCAGTGGTGGAGGGTGGGTGTGATGGACATGAGGGTCAGCGCTGACGGTGGGTGGGGAGGGTTGGGACGGCCTTGTCCTGGATGATGCCGAGCTGCTCGAGTGTTGTCGGAGCTGACCTCGTACAGACAAGTCGGAGATATTCAACTTGAGAAAATCCAACCATCTCCTCTTCGTTTTCAATTGTTTTCCAATCACTGAATCCCTCTCACTATTAGCATCCTGGGGGTTACCATTGAGAGAGAGTCGAACCATTGTCACTTTGATGGACAATGGTGCCGCCATCACTGAATCAACCCCGCCATCAACATCCTGGTGTTACCATTGAGAGAGAATCTAACCACTGCCCCTTGGCATTCAGTAATGTTACCATCACTGGATCCCTTCAAAGTCAACATGCCCAGACTACCATTAGAACAGAATATAATCATCATTTCCTTGATGTTTTACAATGACAATCCCAACACTGTATCTTTTCCCCCCCAGCTATCATCATCCTGGGGTTACAATTGAGAGAGAGACTCAAACTGCAGTCCACTTGATGTTCAATGGTGTTACCATCACTGAATTCCCACTGCCGCAGTGCATGTAGCTCTCTGTAAGTTTTTTAAATGGCTTGTATGATGAAGTGGAAGGTTGTATTAGTAAGTTTTCAGATTACACAAAGGTCGGTGGTGTCGTAGGCAGTCTCAAGGACTGTTGCTGGCTACGACATGACATTGAAAGGATGCAGAACTGGGCTGAGAAGTGGCAGATTGAGTTCAATCTGGATAAAGGCAAAGTGATTCATTTGGGAAGTTCGAATTTCAATGTTGAGTACAGGGTTAAAGATAGGAGTGTTTGCAGAGTTCAGGAACAACCGGATCTTCGGATCGAAGGGCATAGATCTTTCAAAGTTGCCACCCAAGTTAGTCAGATTGTTCAGAATGAGAATGTTGTTTTGGCTTTTATGAACAGGGGGAATGAGTTTAAGACTAACGAGGTTTTGTTGCAGCTCTATAAAAACCGGGTTAGACCACACTTGGAATACTGCATCCAGGTCTGGTCGCCTCATTATAGGCAGAATGGAAATGCCTTGGAGAATGTGCCGAGGAGATTTAGCAGGATGCTTCCTGGAATGGAGGGCATGTCTTATGAAGAGAGGTTGAGTATTTATGGCTTTTCAAACTGGAACGAAGAAGGAAGAGTAATGTCTTGATAGAGGTGCACAAGGTAATTAGAGGCATAGATAGAGTAGATAGCCAGAGGACTTTCCCCAGGGCAAAAATGGCGATCTGGAGAGGTCATAATTTGAAGGTGATTGGTGGAAGTTTTAGTGGAGATGTCAGAGGTAGGTTCTTTACACAGCGAGTGGTGGGTGCATAGAATACACCGCAAGCAGTGTTAGTAGACTCAGCGACATCAGGGACATTAAAGTGACCGCTGGACAAGCACATGGACGGTAGTAAATTCTGGAGTGCGTAGGTTAGGTTGATCTGAGATTAAGATAAAACCTCAGCACAGCATCGTGGGCCGAAGGGCCTGCATTGTGCTGTACTGTTCTATGTTCTTTGTTTCTATGTTCTATGTTTAAAGCATGGGTTGAGAACTGGTAAGTAAATTTCGTGTCACGTCAGTGCCAACCAATTACCATCTGATGACTCCTTGGCAGATGAGTAAAGGTTTCAATGAGCCCCGTTGCATAATGCGGTGAACAATGTCGTTTGGTGACAGAGGAGGAACTAGAAGGCTTCTTGCCTCATTGTGTCCAATATGTGCCATCCTCACTGACAGTGACATGTTACCTCCGCGGTGTGGGGTGGACAGTGTAGCGAGAGGTTGGTCAAACTTGGGTTGTTTTTGCTTGAGCGTCAGAGGCTGAAGGAGAAATTAGAAGAATTAGAATCCCTACAGTGTAGAAACAGCCACTTCGGCTCAAGAATTCCACACCACCCCTCCGACGAGTAACCCTCCCAGACCTGTTCACCTTTCCTAGATTTTCCCAGACTAATGCACCAATTCTACACATCCCTAAGGTCAATTTAGCATGACCAATTAACCTAACACGTACATCTTTAGACTGTGGGAGGAAACCAGAGCACCCAAAGGAAACCCACGCATGCACGAGTGGAATGTGCAAACTCCACATAGACAGTCGCCCGTGAATGGGAACGAACCCGAATCCCTGGTGCTGTGCTAACCACTGACCCACCGTGCTTCCCTGTCTGATTCAAATACATAAAATTATGAG